>NC_053160.1:120233982-120478982 GCF_016835505.1 Polypterus senegalus | reverse complement strand
GGCGAATAAAGTATCCATTATTCGAGTATGTAGATCGGGATATATATATATACATATATATATACCAGCGTATCATCGCAGCGAGAAGTAGTGTGTTAAAAAGCTAGAAAAGAAAAGGGAACATTTTAAAAATAGCGTAACATGACTGTCAATATACAGTATTTGTTTTGTGAGTGTTACTGAGTGTTGCTGTCATCAAGGATTTGATTATCATTATTTCTTTCAATCAGGTTCGTATTTGTAGGATGTGTTGTGTTCAAGTTACATTCCGTGTTTGTCAATCGTTGTAAAGATGACAGGTTTCATTCATCGATTCGTTTCTTACTGCATCAATAAACAGCTCGTCTTCTTCTTTATCTGAGACCTGACACACTGCATGCACGGGTTTTTTACACTGTCTTCCTTTAGCGGGACATTGACTTTTTCCACGTGTGCTTTGTTTCGCAGTAGCTGGATTTATGAATATGCTTGTATGTATCAGGCGCTTCATATTTTTGCTGCCTTTTCAATTGTGTAATTCGGTTTTGTTCAGCTCTTTGGAACTGTTGCTTTTATCTGTGCACTCGTCAGTTCCGTGAGCCGCTCGGTGTACATGCATCGAAGGTTCCCAGCTGTGCTGGTGCCATCTCGTGCTATGTCCATGGCTGTATTTAATGTTACCTTAGTCCTGGCACTTAAAACTTTCTCTCGCAGTTTCGCTGAGTTTGTGTCAAACACCACCCTGACCATCTCATCTTCCTCTCCATAAGCACAGTCCTTCACCCGTGAATATTTACCCGTGGCAGTTTGCTATTGGATTGCCGCTGACGGACGGCCTTATATGGGCAGGCACTAAATTACAAGCGCCAGCGGCAGCCTGTCTATGAACTTAATTTGAAGTGTAGGTTTACATCGTGCTTTGTTTCCAAGTAGCAGAACTCATGAATATGGTTGTATATGTCACTTTCGCTTCGCTTCTTATTGTTTAGCTGCCTTCTCAATTATATAATGCATGTTTTCTTCAGCGCTTTTGAGGTCTTCCTGGTTTTCTATGTACTGCGTGATTACGTGGAGGCGTGATGATGTCACACGAAACTCCGCCCCACGGCGTTGAAGCTCATCTCCATTACAGTAAATGGAGAAAAACTGCTTCCAGTTATGACCATTACGTAGAATTTCGATATAAAACCTGCCCAACTTTTGTAAGGAAGCTGTAAGGAATGAACCTGCCAAATTTCAGCCTTCCACCCACTCGGGAAGTTGGAGAATTAGTGATGAGTGAGGGCTTTGCCTTTTATTAGTATATATATATATATATATATATATATATATATATATATATATATACACATATACACATGCATACAGTGGTGTGAAAAACTATTTGCCCCCTTCCTGATTTCTTATTCTTTTGCATGTTTGTCAGACAAAATGTTTCTGATCATTAAACACATTTAACTATTAGTCAAATATAACACAAGTAAACACAAAATGCAGTTTTTAAATGATGGCTTTTATTATTTAGGCAGAAAAAAAATCCAAACCTACATTAAAATGTTTCCTTTTCTTTTTCATTACTTCTTTAACACACTACTTCTCCGCGGCGAAGCGCGGGTATTTTGCTAGTATATATATCTACATATATATATATATATACACACATATATATACATAAATATATATACACACACATATATATATATATATATATATATATATATATATATATATATATATATATATATATATATATATATATATATATATATATATATATATATATATATATATATATATATATATATATATATATACTAGCAGTAGTGTGTTAAAGAAGTTATGAAAAGAAAAGTAAACATTTTAAATATAATGTAAGATGATTGTTAATGTAATTGTTTTGTCATTGATATGAGTGTTGTTGTCATATCTATCTATATATATCTATATATATATATATATATATATATATATATATCTATATATATATATATATATATATATATATATATATATATATATATATATATATATATATATATATACAAAATACCTGATTGGCAGCGGAGAAGTAAAGAAAAGGAAACATTTTAATAATAACGTAACATGATTGACAATGTAATTGTTTTGTAATTGTCATGAGTGTTGCTGGCATATATATATATATATATATATATATATATATATATATATATATATATATATATATATATATATACACACACAGACACATATATAAACATATATATAAACATATACATATCTACATATATACTGTATATACACATATATATACAAATCTACATATATATATCTACATATATATATATTAGGTGGGACTCGATTAAAAAATTAATCCAATTAATTAGAGGCTGTGTAAGAATTAATCTTGATTAATCGTATGTAATCGCACACGTAAATTTGCCCCAAATCGCAAATGTTTTTTTTTTATTTAAAACGGTTTTAGTGGGCGACAGAATCAAATAATAGACATGGACATGAATATTGTAAACTGAAGCTGTTTTAATTTCTGAAAAAAAGCTTTTAAACTGCATTTGAATTCAAAACAGAAACAAAAATATCATCCCTGGTTAAAATTGGGCAGACTTAAAAATAAAGTGGTAGTTTAAGTACTTTAAGTACATTTTCAGAATAGTATTGTCTTTAAATAATAATAACCAAAATTTCACCATAAAGTGCAGTTTTCTTCTTAAAAAAATAAGTCAGAAACATAAAAGGTAATTTGACCAGCTTACTCTTTAAACTCTGAGTAACATTAGCCAAAATTATTTTGTACATTAGGCTAAAACAGTGTGATCATTGAACATTTTGTAATTAGATGTATTTAGAATTACTAACGGTCACGGAAGTCCAATGATCCCCAGTAAGAGCCACAAAGTCCGCTTTCTGTAATGCATCTAATTTTGCTTGCTTTTCAGTGTGCACAAAACCATGCTTTTATCAAGGCTTCTCGGGTAGTCGAAATGATCAGTCGTAGGAGCGCTTTATTCCGACTCTAACATTTTTGTAGCTGTGATGTGTGCATCAGTGTAATGGATGTACCAGGAAATCATGCATTGACAAAAGTTCCGTTTGCTTGGAATTGAAAGTGTGATTAAATCGTTATTTTTAGCGCGTTATGGAGTACATGCATCGAAGCTTCTCAGCTGTGCTTGTGCTAAGAAAGGGAAAATTTTAAAAATAGCGTAACATGATTCTGCGTTAACCTAATATTTTTCATACGTCCCAAACCAAGGAGATCGAAGGTAAAATGAATCGGGTCGCGTACATAGTCAGTACACCCCTCTCGGGAATCGAACCTTCGGCGTTAGAGGCGAAGACTCTACAATTGCGCCACAGCGTGTGGCTTGTCTATGCTAAAGTATGTATTGTAGATCGGGTATATATATACATTTATATATATATACCCGTGTATCGTGGAAGTAGAAGTTATGAAAAGAAAAGGGAACATTTTAAAAATAGCGTAACATGATTGTCAATATACAGTAATTGTTTTGTGAGTGTTATTGAATGTTGCTGTCATCAAGGATTTGATTATCATTATTTCTTTCAATCAGGCTCGTATTTGTAGGATGTGTTCAAGTTACATTCCGTGTTTGTCAATCGTTGTAAAGATAAGAGGTTTCATTCATCGATTAGTTCCTTACTGCATCAATAAACAGCTCGTCTTCCTTTTTATCTGTGATGTGACAAACTGCATGCACGGGTTTTTTTTACACTGTCTTCCTTTAGCGGGACATTCACTTTTTCCACCGTGTGCTTTGTTTCCGCAGTAGCTGCACTTATGAATATGATTGTATGTATAAGACGCTTCATATTTTTTGCTGCCTTCTCAATTGTGTAATTCGGTTTTGTTCAGCACTCTTTGGAACTGTTGCTTTTGTCTGTGCACTGCGTCAGTTCCGTGAGCCGCTTGGTGTTCTTGCATCGAAGGTTCCCAGCTGTACTGGTGCCATCTCGTGTAATGTCAGCTAAGACCCGGCACTTAAAAGTTTCTCTCGCAGTTTCAATGAGTTTGTGCCAAACACCACCCTGACCATCTCATCTTCCTCTGCATAAGCACAGTCCTTCACCCGTGAATATTTACCGGCAGTGTTTGTATTGGATTGCCGCTGATGGGCGGCCTTATATGGGCAGGCACTAAATTACAAACGCTAGTGGCAGCCTGTCTATGAACTTAATTTAATATAAACTTACGGTTCACGCGTGCTTTGTTTCATATGCTATGCATCATTTGCTTCATAATGTTTTCTGCCTTCTCAATTGTGAAATGGCGTTTTGTGCTCATCGCTGGAGTTCTTCCTTGTTCTCTACGTACTTACGTAGGAGGCGTGATGATGTCACACGAAACTCCGCCCCCCGCGGCCATCTCCAACTCAAGACTCCATTACATTATATGGGAAAAATAGCTTCCAGTTATGACCCTTATCGTAGAATTTCGAAATGAAACCTGCCCAACTTTTGTAAGTAAGCTGTAAGGAATAAGCCTGCCAAATTTCAGCCTTCTACCTACACGGAAGTTGGAGAATTAGTGATGAGTCAGTGAGTGAGTGAGTGAGGGCTTTGCCTTTTATTAGTATACTAGCAAAATACCAGCAGCGCATGGAGAGAGTAGTGTGTTAAAGAAGTTATGAAAATGAAAATCAAACATTTTAAAAATAACGTAAGATGATTGTTAATGTAATTGTTTTGTCATTGATATTGAGTGTTGTTGTCATATCTATCTATTTATATATATATATATATATAGCAAAATACCTGCGATTGGCAGCGAGAAGTAAAAAGAAAAGGAAACATTTTAATAATAACGTAACATGATTGACAATGTAATTGTTTTGTCATTGTCATGAGTGTTGCTGGCATATATATATAAATATATATATATATATATACACATCTATACACATATATATACACAGTTATATATATATACATATACACACATACATATATATACATACTGTATATACACATATACATATCTACATATATACTGTATATACACATTTATATATACAAATCTACATATATATATCCACATATATATATATATTAGGTGGGACTCGATTAAAAAATTAATCCAATTAATTAGAGGCTGTGTAAGAATTAATCTTGATTAATCGTATGTAATCGCTGCGTAAATTTGCCCCAAATCGCAAATGTTTTTTTTTTAATTTAAAAGTGTTTTAGTGGGCGACAGAATCAAATAATAGACATGTACATGAATATTGTAAACTGAAGCTGTTTTAATTTCTGAAAAAAAAGCCTTTAAACTGCATTTGAATTCAAAACAGAAACAAAAATATCATCCCTGGTTAAAATTGGGCAGACTTAAAAATAAAGTGGTAGTTTAAGTACTTTAAGTAGATTTTCAGAATAGTATTGTCTTTAAATAATAATAACCAAAATTTCAACATAAAGTGCAGTTTTCTTCTTAAAAAATAAGTCAGAAACATAAAAGGTAATTTGACCAACTTAATCTTTAAACTCTGAGTAACCTTAGCCAAAATTATTTTGTACATTAGGCTAAAACAGTGTGATCATTGAACATTTTGTAATTAGATGTAATTAGAATTACTAACGGTCACGGAAGTCCAATGATCCCCAGTAAGAGCCACAAAGTCTGCTTTCTGTAATGCATCTAATTTTGCTTGCTTTTCATTGTGCACAAAACCATGCTTTTATCAAGGCTTCGCTGGGAAGTCGAAATGATCAGTCGTGGGCAGCGCTTTATTCCGACTCTAACATTTTTGTAGCTGTGATGTGTGCATCAGTGTAATGGATGTACCAGGAAATGATGCATTGACAAAAGTTCCGTTTGCTTGGAATTGAAAGTGTGATTAAATGCGTTATTTTTTTAACGCGTTATGGAGTACATGCATCGAAGCTTCTCAGCTGTGCTTGTGCTAATAAAGGGAAACATTTTAAAAATAACGTAACATGATTCTGCGTTAACCTAATATTTTTCATACGTCCCAAACCAAGGAGATGCGAAGGTAAAATGAATCAGTAGCGCGCGTACATACTCAGTGCATCCCCTCTCGGGAATCGAACCTTGAATGTCGGCATTAGAGGCGAAGACTCTACAATTGAGCCACAGCATGTGGCTTGTCTATGCTAAAGTATGTACTGTAGATAGGGGTATATATATACATTTAAATATATACCCGCGTATCGCAGTGGAGAAGTAGAAGTTATGAAAAGAAAAGGGAACATTTTAAAAATAACGTAACATGATTGTCAATATACAGTAATTGTTTTGTGAGTGTTATTGAATGTTGCTGTCATCAAGGATTTGATTATCATTATTTGTTTCAATCAGGGTCGTATTTGTACGATGTGTTGTGTTCAAGTTACATTCCGTGTTTGTCAATCGTTGTAAAGATGACAGGTTTCATTCATCGATTAGTTTCTTACTGCATCAATAAACAGCTCGTCTTCTTCTTTATCTGAGACCTGACACACTGCATGCACGGGTTTTTTACACTGTCTTCCTTTAGCGGGACATTGACTTTTTCCACCGTGTGCTTTGTTTCCACAGTAGCTGCATTTATGAATATGCTTATCAGGCGCTTCATATTTTTGCTGCCTTTTCAATTGTGTAATTCGGTTTTGTTCAGCGCTTTGGAACTGTTGTTTTTATCTGTGCACTGCGTCAGTTCACGTGAGCCACTCGGTGTACTTGCATCGAAGGTTCCCAGCTGTGCTGGTGCCATCTCGTGCTATGTCCATAGCTGTATTTAATGTTACCTTAGTCCTGGCACTTAAAACTTTCTCTCGCAGTTTCGCTGAGTTTGTGTCAAACACCACCCTGACCATCTCATCTTCCTCTCCATAAGCACAGTCCTTCACCCGTGAATATTTACCCGTGGCAGTTTGCTATTGGATTGCGCTGCCGGACGGCCTTCTATGGGCAGGCACTAAATTACAAACGCCAGCGGCAGCCTGTCTATGAACTTAATTTAAAGTGTAGGTTTACATCGTGCTTTGTTTCCGAAGTAGCAGAACTCGCTTCTTATTGTTTCGCTGCCTTCTCAATTATATAATGCATGTTTTCTTGAGCGCTTTTTTGAGGTCTTCCTGGTTTTCTATGTACTGCGTGATTACGTGGGAGGCGTGATGATGTCACACGAAACTCCGCCCCACGGCGTTGAAGCTCATCTCCATTACAGTAAATGGAGAAAAACTGCTTCCAGTTATGACCATTACGCGTAGAATTTCGATATAAAACCTGCCCAACTTTTGTAAGGAAGCTGTAAGGAATCAACCTGCCAAATTTCAGCCTTCCACCCACACGGGAAGTTGGAGAATTAGTGATGAGTCAGTGAGTGAGTGAGTGAGTGAGTCAGTGAGTGAGTGAGTGAGTGAGGGCTTTGCCTTTTATTAGTATAGATATATATACACATACAGTAATCCCTCGCTATATCGCGCTTTGACTTTCGCGGTTTCGCTCTATCGTGGATTTTATATGAAAGCATAACTAAATATATAACGCAGATTTTTCGCTGCTTCGCAGGTTCTGCGGACAATGTGTCTTTTTACTTCCTGTACATGCTTCCTCAGTTGGTTTGCCCAGTTGATTTCATACAAGGGACGCTATTGGCGGATGACTGAGAAGCTAACCAATCAGAGCACGCAGTTAAGTTCTCCTTACTGACAAGCTAACCAATCAGAGCAGCAGTTAAGTTCCTGCCTGCTGAATGCAGTGTTAACCAGGAAGTCTCGTCTCACTCATTCAGCATCAACGTGTTTCTCTGTGTAAAGAGTTGTGCTCTTTTGTGTTTATCTTTGTGCGTAGTCAAGCCCTTCATTATGGCTCCAAAACGATCTGCTACTGCTTCAGTGGCCGTGCCCAAGCGCAAACGGAAGATGTTAACGATTGCCAAAAAGGTAAACGTTTTGGATTTGTTGAAGGCTACGATTCTTTTTATTTAAAATGTAGGAAAGGAATATAAGATCTACGGCCGCAGTGTCCTTTTAACCAGGGTGCAAAACAAGTTGTAAGTGGATGTAATAAGGCAGTGGTCTGGATGGAATCTGCTTTAGGGATTTGGATTGAAGACTGTCAGAAGAAGAACAACGGCAGTGCTACACAATCGCCTGAAGTGGCTCCATTAAGGGCTGTAACGCTCTCCTTTGTTGTGCAGTAAAATAAAACTCATTGTTATCGGACAAGTCATCGTGTCATTGTTGGTGAGTAACCATAATTAATTTTCTACTTACAGTACTTAGTACATGTACGCGACGCGTTAGTGTCACTGTACACACATTTACTATATACTATTTTTGTTGCATTGTACGTATTTATTGCTGGTGGCATGTCTATGGTAATGGCTGTAACATGTGATATCGGAGACACTCAATATCTTTAAAATAATATTTAGGTTTTACTGTATATAAACAGTGTGTTTATATACATAATTTCAATTAATCTTACCTAATATCTAAGAGAATACAAAGGGATTATGCTGTATAACTCTGCGGGAATATTTATAAACAGTGTGGGAGAGTTTATAAGGGCTTAAAATATATAAAATAACCATAGAAACATATGGTTTCTACTTCGTGGATTTTCACCTATCGCGGGGGGGTCTGGAACGCAACCCCCGCGATCGAGGAGGGATTACTGTATATATATATATACATATACACACACACACACACACACATACTGTACATATCTACATATATATATATATATATATATATACACGCACATATATACATACATACATATTATATATACATATACATAAATGTTTCCTTTTCTTTTTCATTACTTCTTTAACACACTACTTCCCTGCTGCAAAGTGCCGGTATTTTGCTAGTAAATAAATAAAACTGAAAAAATTGTGCTCATAGTAAATGAATACAAAGCTGAAGAATTTGCATTGTTAGGGTAACAGGATGTTGGGTAATTTTATTAGTTAAATTTCACAGCATGATGCAACCACCACAACTTCCCAACCACCACAACTTCCCAACTATCTTTTATATCCAATGCTTTTAGCAGAACAGCTGCTATTCATCATTAATACAGAATTGCTGTGCAGATGTCGACACTGCACTGTTTCCTTGCAATACAGTTTCACTTTATTCTTTTGTCTTTACTTAAAACAGTAGATATTACTTGTTTTTCATTTTACAATTTTAGTATACATAAACTAAAGGAAAATGAGGCCCCCTTAAATTACTTCTAACCACATTTCAAACATGGAGCAGGTGACAACTACCAGTGACAGAGATACGTATGCAAGTATAATAAACACACACAAAGTGCTGACAGGCTTCAAGGCCCTCTCTTTAGTCCTAGTCAAAAAAATCACAATAATAATCAACTATTTGCAAACAGAAGATAATCAAAGCAAAAAGATTTGGTTCAAAAATGGAGTCTTGGTATTCTCAGATGTTTGAGCAACACATAAAACATATTTTCGCATGCTCAGTTTCTCATCTTTAAAAGCTAAAATTAGTCAGTATTCACTAGGATGCTTAATGAAAAAATTTTAATAAGCAATCAGAACATCTTAAAGAATGCAAATAAAACAAATGTGCAAAACTTATGATAAGAATTTTGAAAATTAAATGCTTTTATCAAAACTTAGAGAACAAATGGCAGATGACAATAACAAAATAGTAGATATAGAAATTAATTTATTTCACAGCTTTAGTGGATTCAGAGTTTCAATTAAGTGATTTTACAAATCTAGTTGCACTTGAAAGCTTTTTGCATAATGAACACAGTTTATACTGAACACAGTTAGCATCAGTTCAAGACTATGACTTTCTTATACATGATGTAGAAACTGTACATCTGAGTTACTAGGCAGTACTAGATTTCAAGTTACTCACTCATCCTCATTGCTGTCTGAAAAAGGAATGGATGACTTTCTGATGCAGTAAGCATGGTATGTATCATGTTTGTTATTTAGAGAGGATGTCATTCTATACCACCTAAAAGACCGTATAAAAAAAAAAAATCTGCCATGCCCTTGATATAACTATTCCCTACATTATGATGTAATTCAGGCAGAAAATTCTGCAAGCTGCCTGTACAAAAAATGCAAAACATACTGATGTAACTAATATGCTGCTAGCAATTTATATAGTGCTGTTAAAAGTGGCAATTTTCTTAGGACTTATTATTTTTGAGTTAACTGCGTGAGCAGACTCTAATTCTGGCTCACTGACACGTATGTACTCGCTCTTCTACACACACACATTTTGCAGAATCTAGGTGAATAAGCTTGTTGGGCTGAATGGTTTGTACTAATGTTTAATATCAATCTTAAAGTGATCAAATTATGTTCAGGGATGCCTAAAACATATAAACCCAAGTCTCAATTTTGATGCATTACAATAATTTAATTTATAAACAATATATACAGTACATGAGACGCATGAAGTTTTTCTTTATAACCAAATCTACATAATGTTTACAATAATACAATAATGTTCAAATTATTATTATTAAACCAGTTTAAGTGCATGTTTCATTATTTTAAGACAAAAGGTATACAATTTGACCTATAGACAGTCACAAAGACACACAAATATTTTTCACTCCAACAGATAGTACATCACCAACATTAGCACTGCTTTTACAAATTCCATGCCAAATAGCAAATATAAAAGACATAGCAAACTTATGGACACACAGACGCTTGTCCTTTAATTACAGTGGAAATTTAAAGGTACAATATCTGTTACACATTTGTTGGGTTCAACAGACTGTCTTTTAAAACATTCTACCTCTGTGGCTATTTTGACTGTAAAATAGCGATTCCTTTCTCAAAAAATAATTTATTCATACACTATTTGCAGGCAACCATCAATCAATTGAACAAAATGAGTGTAAATATAGTTTTCTTGGGAGATGGACTTTGTTCAATGCAACAGGTCACTGGACATTATTGAGTAGGTAGAATTACAAAAGACACAAACACACATATACATACATATATACACACATATATATATGGGGACCGAGGAGACCAGTTTCTCAAGTTTAGAAATAGGAATGCTCTCCCATTCTTGTCTAATACAGGCCTCTAACTGTTCAATCGTCTTGGGCCTTCTTTGTCGCACCTTCCTCTTTATGATGCGCCAAATGTTCTCTATAGGTGAAAGATCTGGACTGCAGATTGGCCATTTCAGTACCCGGATCCTTCTCCTACGCAGCCATGATGTTGCGATTGATGCAGAATGTGGTCTGGCATTATCTTGTTGAAAAATGCAGGGTCTTCCTTGAAAGAGATGACGTCTGGATGGGAGCATATGTTTGTTGTTCTAGAACCTGAATATATTTTTCTGCATTGATGGTGCCTTTCCAGACATGCAAGCTGCCCATGCCACACGCACTCATGCAACCCCATACCATCAGAGATGCAGGCTTCTGAACTGAGCGTTGATAACAACTTGGGTTGTCCTTGTCCTCTTTGGTCCGGATGACATGGCGTCCCAGATTTCCAAAAGAACTTCAATCGGACTCGCCTGACCACAGAACAGTCTTCCATTTTGCCACACTCCATTTTAAATGATCCCTGGCCCAGTGACAACGCCTGAGCTTGTGGATCTTGCTTAGAAATGGCTTCTTCTTTGCACTGTAGAGTTTCAGCTGGCAAGGTGGATTGTGTTCACTGACAATGATTTCTGGAAGTATTCCTGAGCCCATTCTGTGATTTCCTTTAAAGTAGCATTCCTGTTTGTGGTGCAGTGCCGTTTAAGGGCCCGGAGATCACGGGCATCCAGTATGGTTTTACGGCCTTGACCCTTATGCACAGAGATTGTTTCAGATTCTCTGAATCTTCAGATGATGTTATGCACAGTTGATGATGATAGATGCAAAGTCTTTGCAATTTTTCGCTGGGTAACACCTTTCTGATATTGCTCCACTATCTTTCTGTGCAACATTGTGGGAATTGGTGATCCTCTACCCATCTTGGCTTCTGAGAGACACTGCCACTCTGAGAAGCTCTTTTTATACCCAATCATGTTGCCAATTGACCTAATTAGTGTTAATTGGTCTTCCAGCTCTTCGTTATGCTCAAATTTACTTTTTCCAGCCTCTTACTGCTACTTGTCCCAACTTTTTTGGGATTTGTTGACACCGTGAAATTTTGAATCATATTTTTCCTTTAAAATGATACATTTACTCGGATTAAACATTTGATCTGTCATCTACGTTCTATTACAAATAAAATATTGACATTTGCCATCTCCACATCATTGCATTCAGTTTGTATTCACAATTTGTTTAGTGTCCCAACTTTTTTGGAATCCGGTTGTATATACATATACACACACACATATATATATATATATATATATATACACACACCCACACACACACACATATATATATACAGTGGTGTGAAAAACTATTTGCCCCCTTCCTGATTTCTTGTTCTTTTGCATGTTTGTCACACAAAATGTTTCTGATCATCAAACACATTTAACCATTAGTCAAATATAACACAAGTAAACACAAAATGCAGTTTTTAAATGATGGTTTTATTATTTAGGAGAAAAAATCCAAACCTACATGGCCCTGTGTGAAAAAGTAATTGCCCCTTGTTAAAAATAACCTAACTGTGGTGTATCATACCTGAGTTCAATTTCCGTAGCCACCCCCAGGCCTGATTACTGCCACACCTGTTTCAATCAAGAAATCACTTAATAGGAGCTGCCTGACACAGAGAAGTAGACCAAAAGCACCTCAAAAGCTAGACATCATGCCAAGATCCAAAGAAATTCAGGAAAAAATGAGAACAAAAGTAATTGAGATCTATCAGTCTGGTAAAGGTTATAAAGCCATTTCTAAAGCTTTGGGACTCCAGCGAACCACAGTGAGAGCCATTATCCATAAATGGCAAAAACATGGACCAGTGGTGAACCTTCCCAGGAGTGGCCGGCTGACCAAAATTACCCCAAGAGCGCAGAGACGACTCATCCGAGAGGTCACAAAGACCCCAGGACAACGTCTAAAGAACTGCAGGCCTCACTTGCCTCAATTAAGGTCAGTGTTCACGACTCCATCATAAGAAAGAGACTGGGCAAAACGGCCTGCATGGCAGATTTCCAAGACGCAAAACCACTGTTAAGCAAAAGAACATTAGGGATCGTCTCAATTTTGCTAAGAAACATCTCAATGATTGCGAAGACTTTTGGGAAAATAACTTGTGGACTGATGAGATAAAAGTTGAACTTTTTGGAAGGCAAATGTCCCGTTACATCTGGCGTAAAAGGAACACAGCATTTCAGAAAAGAACATCATACCAACAGTAAAATATGGTGGTGGCAGTGTGATGGTCTGGGGTTGTTTTGCTGCTTCAGGACCTGGAAGGCTTGCTGTGATAGATGGAACCATGAATTCTACTGTCTACCAAAAATCCTGAAGGAGAATGTCCGCCATCTGTTCGTCAACTCAAGCTGAAGCGATCTTGGGTGCTGCAACAGGACAATGACCCAAAACACACCAGCAAATCCACCTCTGAATGGCTGAAGAAAACAAAATGAAGACTTTGGAGTGGCCTAGTCAAAGTCCTGACCAGAATCCAATTGAGATGCTATGGCATAACCTTAAAAAGGCGGTTCATGCTAGAAAACCCTCAAATAAAGCTGAATTACAACAATTCAGCAAAGATGAGTGGGCCAAAATTCCTCCAGAGCTGTAAAGACTCATTGCAAGTTATCGCAAACGCTGGATTGCAGTTATTGCTGCTAAGGGTGGCCCAACCAGTTATTAGGTTTAGGGGCAATTACTTTTTCACACAGGGCCATGTAGGTTTGGATTTTTTCTCCCTAAATAATAAAACCATCATTTAAAACTGCATTTTGTGTTTACTTGTGTTGTATTTGACTAATGGTTAAATGTGTTTGATGATCAGAAACATTTTGTGTGACAAACATGCAAAAGAATAAGAAATCAGGAAGGGGGCAAATAGTTTTTCACACCACTGTATATATACACACACATAATATATATATACACACACACACACACACATATATATATATATATATATAAAATATATATATATAAAATATATATATATATATATATATATATATATATATATATATATATATATATATATATATATATATATATATATATATACACACATACATACATATATATACATACATACATATACATAACACCAGTTGATTCTTTATGAGATTAGCTTTTGAGTTTTAGTAGTGCCGCTACTCAGAGATTGGGAACAGAATACAGTGCATCCGGAAAGTCTTCACAGCGCATAACTTTTTCCACATTTCGTTATGTTACAGCCTTATTCCAAAATGGATGAAATTCATTTTTTCCTCAGAATTCTACACACAACACCCCATAATTACAACGTGAAAAAAGTTTGAGGTTTTTGCAAATTTATTAAAAATAAAAAACCTGAGAAATCATATGTACATAAGTATTCATAGCATTAGCTCAATACTATGTCAATGCGCCTTTGGCAGCAATTCCAGCCTCAAGTCTTTTTAAATATGATGCCACAAGCTTGGCACACCTATCCTTGGCCAGTTTTGCCCATTCCTCTTTGCAGCACCTCTCAAGCTCCATCAGGTTGGATGAGAAGCGTCTGTGCACAGCCATTTTAAGAACTCTCCAGAGATGTTCAATCGGATTCAAGTCTGGGCTCTGGCTGTGCCACTCAAGGACATTCACAGAGTTGTCCTGAAGCCACTCCTTTGATATCTTGGCTGTGTGCTTAGGGTCGGTGTCCTGCTGAAAGATGAACCGTCACCCCAGTCTGAGCTCGAGAGCGCTCTGGAGCAGGTTTTCATCCAGGATGTCTCTGTACATTGCTGTAGTCATCTTTCCCTTTATCCTGACTAGTCTCCCAGTTCCTGCCGCTGAAAAACATCCCCACTGCATGATGCTGCCACCACCATGCTTCACTGTAGGAATGGTATTGGCCTGGTGATGAGCGGTGCCTGGTTTCCTCCAAACGTGACGCCTGGCATTCACACCAAAGAGTTCAATCTTTGTCTCATCAGACCAGAGAATTTTGTTTCTCATGGACTGAGAGTCCTTCAGGTGCCTTTTGGCAAACTCCAGGCGGGCTGCCATGTGCCTTTTTCTAAGGAGTGGCTTCCGTCTGGCCACTCTTCCATACAGGCCTGATTGGTGGATTGCTGCAGAGATGCTTGTCCTTCTGGAAGGTTCTCCTCTCTCCACAGAGAACCTCTCGAGCTCTGACAGAGTGACCATCGGGTTCTTGGTCACCTACCTGACTAAGGCCCTTCTTCCCCAATCACTCAGTTTAGATGGCCAGCCAGCTCTAGGAAGAGTTCAGGTGGTTTCGAACTTCTTCCATTTATGGATGATGGAGGCCGCTGTGCTCATCGGGATATTCAAAGCAGCAGAAATTTTTCTGTAACCTTCCCCAGATTTGTACCTCGAGACAATCCTGTCTCGGAGGTCTACAGACAATTCTTTTGACTTCATGCTTGGTTTGTGCTCTGACATCAACTGTCAACTGTGGGACCTTATATAGACAGGTGTATGCCTTTCCAAATCATGTCCAATCAACTGAATTTACCACAGGTGGACTCCAATTAAGCTGCAGAAACATCTCAAGGATGATCAGGGGAAACAGGATGCACCGGAGCTTAATTTTGAGCTTCATGGCAAAGGCTGTGAATACTTATGTACATGTGCTTTCTTAATTTTTTTTATTTTTAATAAATTTGCAAAAATCTCAAGTAAACTTTTTTCACGTTGTCATTATGGTGTGTTGTGTGTAAAATTCTGAGGAAAAAAAATGAATTTAATCCATTTTGGAATATCCTGCCCAAAGGATATTCTGTTAGAAGTTTTGTGACTTGTCTATATGCATTTTAGCAAATTCTAGGCTTTTTTATGTGTTTCTTCCAATAGTAAAGTCCTCCTGGGTCTTTGAGCCCATAGTCACTCAAAATGTGACAGATAGGTTGATCACACACTTATGGACCTTGACCATGGAGTTCAGCTTGTATCTCATTGGAAGCCGTTTTTCCTTCTGTCCATTCCAGGGTTGATTCTCCTCTTGTAGCCATATCCAGGAAAGCTGGCTACAGTCCCATGGACCTTAAGCTTCTTAATAATATTTGGAACTATTGTAACAGAAACATCAAGCTGCTTCGAGATTGTCTTATAGGCTTTATCTTTAACATGCTTGTCTATAATTTTCTCTCTGATCTTCTCTGACAACTTTCTCATTTGCTTCCTCTGATCCATGTTTAGTATTACTTTTGTCCACTTAAATAAGCTGAATGACTAATTGCCTGACAGGGGACATGATGTGCGATACTAAAAGAACTAAAAAGAAAACAGGTAGTTTGAAAAAATCACACTAATCCAATTATTTTGTTATCTTTTCTATAAGTGCCAACAAATGTTTCCAAGAGATTTTAGAATATTTTTGCAGTACTTGCAATACTTTGTCTCTTTTCATACTCCCTTTACTTTACTCAATGACATATCAAAGGCATGCAGATATACATGGGACATTTTATTTATTTAATCACTTTTCAGGAGGCATACAGCACTTTTTCAATGCGCTGTGAGGGTACCAATAAATTTACCCATACATACATATCTGTATGTATATATGTATGTATTGTAGGCCTATATATTTAAATGTATACATTGGATTTTTTTGGATCTAATTGAACACTATTTTGTGTTTTATCTAATATATTTGTAAATGTCTAAATCATATTAGTATGCGTACTACATAAAAAATAAATATATAAAATATATTAAACAATTTTTGCTCCACATTCTCATTTCTACAGCAGTTAATCCACACTATTGTGGTGGTTCTGCTATAGCCAACATCATTTTGTTTCTAATGAGTTACTGACGTAAAAAGGTCCTTGCATATATTTTTTGTATTTACCAAGAAAACAGTACAATTATAAAACTGTGTGTGGTGCGTGGTCAGGGAAGAGAGACATTGCCTGGGAAACTCAGTGACTTGTAAGCTAAAAACTCTGCAGATATTGGGGGAAGGGAGCAGAATTCAAATACAGATTTATGCGCTTATAAACCACATCTTTATTGCAGTGTGGTCCACCCTGATGCAATAAGGAGGGTCTGGGATCATGAAAATTATAGAAAAAAAAATGAACAGAATACCACTGCTTAAAATTCAAGAAAGTGGTCTCTCTCCAAACAGACATAAACTTCAGCATTTAAAAACACATCTGGGGACTGAAATCTAATGAACTGGAAAATGCAAGAAAACAGAGAAGGCATTGGCACCAGGATGTTATTTAAATCTAATTTTTGTACCAGTTCTCATAATGACACAGACAACTAGACATGTCTAGGATTATAAAATACAAACATTCTAAAACATACTAATAAGTACTGTATGTAAAAAATAAGACTGTAGTCACAATAATATATAAATGAAATTATAATAAAGCCATAGGTAAAAATGGTGACCAGATGAAATGAAAAAAACCCAAAACAAAACAAAGTTAACGACTGTTTCATTTTCTAACCCTGCTACAGGGGATGCACAAACCAGTGTGTTTCTTTGTGCCAGTCCCAAGCCCGGATAAATGGGAAGGGTTATGTCAGGAAGGGCATCTGGTGTAAAATTTTGCCAAATCAATATGTGAACAACACAAATTTCTATACTGGAACGGTCGAGCATCGGGTTAACAATGACCGCCACCAGTACTGTTAGCCAACAGGGTGCTGGCGGAAATTGAGATACTATTGGCCAAAGAAGGAGGAGAAGAGGAGGGAGACGTCTCCAGAGGCAGGAGGGAGGTAAAAAGAGTGGAACTGAGGGTACGAAGTTTGAATGTTGGCAGTATGACTGGTAACAGAGAGTTAGAAGATATGATGGAGAGAATGAAGGTTGATATATTGTGTGTGCAACAGACTAAATGGAAGGGGAGTAAAGCCAGGTGGATCGGAGGTGGATTCAAATTGTTCTATAATAATGTGGACGGGAGGAGAAACGGGGTAGGGGTTATTCTGAAGGAACAATATGTGAAGACTGGTTTTGGAGTTGAAAACAGTGTCACATAGAGTAATGATTATGAAGCTGGAAATTGGAGGTGTAATGATGAATGCTGAGTGCCTATGCCCAACACGTTGGGTGTACGATGGATGAGAAAGCAAATTTCTGGGGTGAGTTGGATGAAGTGATGAACAGTGTGCCCAAGGGACAGAAAGTGGTGATTGGAGCAATTTCAATGGAGATGTTGGTGAAGGGAACAGAGGAGGTGAAGGGTAGGTATTGTGTCAAGGACAGGAATGAAGAAGGTCAGATGATAGTGGATTGTGCCAAAAAGATGGACACGGCTGTGGTGAAGATGTATTTTAAGAAGAGGGAGAAACATAGGGTTACGTACAAGAGCGGAGGAAGATGCACACAGGTAGATTACATCCTATGCAGAAGAGTCAATCTGAAGGAGACTAAAGACTTAGTGATGGCAGGGGAAGGTGTAGTTAAGCAGCATAGGATGGTGGTCTGCAGGATGACATTGGAGATCAAGAAGAGGAAGAGAGTGAGGGTAGAGTTTAGGGAGAAGGTGAGACAGGCACTGGGTTGTAGTGAAGATTTACCAGACAGTTGGGAAACTACAGCAGATGTATTAAGGGTGACAGCAAGAAGGGTACTTGCCGTGACATTTGGACAGAGGAAGGAGGAAAAGGAAACCTGGTGGTGGAATGGGGAAGTACAGGAGAGTATACAGAGGAAGAGGATGGCAAAGAAGAAGTGGGATAGTCAGAGATGCAGAAAGTAGACAAGAGCACAAGGAGAAAAAGTCAAGGTGAAGAGTGAGGTGGCGAAGGCTAAAGAAAGGGAATATGATGAGTTGTTTGAGAGGCTGGACACTAAGAGAGAGAAAAGGACCTGTACTGATTGGCTAGACAAAGGGACAGAGCTGGGAAAGATGTGCAGCAGATTAGAGTGATAAATGATAAAGATGGAAATGTACTCACAAGCGAGGAGAGTGTGTTGAGCAGATGGAAAGAGTACTTTGAGAGGCTGATGAATGAATAGAACGAGAGAGAGAAGAGGTTGGATGATGTGGAGATAGTGAATCAGGAAGTGCAACGGATTAGCAAGGAGGAAGTAAAGGCAGCTATGAAGAGGATGAAAAATGGAAAGGCTGTTGGTCCAGATGATACACCTGTGGAAGCATGGAGGTGTTTAGGAGAGGTGGCAGTGGAGTTTTTAACCAGATTGTTTAATGGAATCTTGGAAAGTGAGAGGATGCCTGAGGAGTGGAGAAGTGTACTGGTACTGATATTTAAGAATAAGGGGGATGTGCAAGACTAAAGTAACTACAGGGGGATAAAATTGATGAGGCACAGCATGAAGTTATGGGAAAGAGTAGTGGAAGCTAGGTTAAGAATGATGTGATGATTAGTGAGTAGCAGTATGGTTTCATGTCAAGAAGGAGTACCATAGATGCAACATTTGCTTTAAGAATGTTGATGGAAAAGTATAGAGAAAGCCAGAAGGAGTTGCATTGCGTCTTTGTGGAACTGGAGAAAGCATAAGACAGGGTGCCTCGAGAGGAGCTGTAGTATTGTATGAAGAAGTGGGGAGGGGCTGAGAAGTACATAAGAGTTGTACAGGATATGTATGAGGGAAGTGTGACAGTGGTGAGGTCTGTGGTAGGAGTGATGAATGCATTCAAGGTGGAGGGGGGATTACATCAGGGATCAGCTCTGAGCCCTTTCTTATTTGCAATGGTGATGGACAGGTTGACAGAAGAGATTAGACAAGAGTCCCCGTGGACTATCCCAGAGAGGTGTAGATATGGGGATGCAAGGAGTAGTGTTGGCGAACGTAGATGAGTTTAAATACTTGGGATCAACAGTACAGAGAAATGGGGATTTTGAAAGAGAGGTGAAAAAGAGACTGCAAGCAGAATGGAATGGGTGGAGAAGAGTGTCAGGAGTATTTTGTGACAGACGGGTATCAGCAAGAGTGAAACGGAAGGTCTACAGGATGGTAGTGAGACCAGCTATGTTATATGGGCTGGAGACGGTGGCACTGATCAGAAAGCAGGAGACAGAGCTGGAGATAGCAGAGTTAAAGATGATAAAATTTGCACTGGGTATGACCAGGATGGACAGGATTAGAAAGGAGTACATCAGAGGGTCAGCTCAAGTTGGGCAGTTGGTAGACAAAATCAGAGAGGCGAGATTGCGATGGTTTGGACATGTGCAGAGGAGAAATGCTGAGTATATTGGGAGAAGGATGCTAAGGAAAGAGCTGCCAGGATAGGGGAAAACAGCAATGCCTAAGAAAAGATTTATAAATGTGGTGAGAGGGGACATGCAGGTGATGGTTGTAACAGAACAAGATGCAGAGGACAGAAAGATATGGAAGATGATCCAGTGTGGCAACCTCTAATGGAAGCTGCTGAAAGAAGAAGAAGACTGTTTCATTTTCTTATATTTCCATTTATCATCTTGTGACTACTATAAATTATACAGTTAAAGACAAAAAAAGAAGAAAAAGTATTCTTAAAGAGCAAGTAATAAGCAACTGCTGTTTTACCTCTGCATTAAACAGCACTTACTTATAGACAATGATAAAATAAACTATCTAAACCATTTTCAAAATAGAATACATAAAGAGACCCAAGACACAAACAGAAAAAAAAAAACCATTACTGTGTTTAATGGACAATTCTACACAAAATTCAAAAAATTGTGTTTGTAACGGTTATAAAATTGGGTGGGATTTATGACTTTCGGTTAACAACTTATTAGTTTTAATAGTTATATTAGTCATAAAAAGCAATTATAATTAATTAACATAATCTGCTGTTAAACAACAGCTGATGAGCAAAATCTTGACAAAGCATGTTTAAAGTCAAGTAATTCAGTAAAGCAAACTCACACAAGGTGCAGAGAAAGTTATAATGCTGGTCTAACTCAGTTGAACAAGTTGTGCTATTTATATGGAAGACAGTCTTTTATATGTAAGTTCAGTATTTTTCAAGTCATTTTTATGGTATATTATTTATTTACCACATGAAACTGTGTTCAACGTGAAGCATTTTTTATAAAGTGAGAAAAAAAAACTTCTTCTTGCACCTGGTGGTGAAGTGCACCTGAGTTCAGCAAGAAAACAAAAGCCTTAAAACTTTCCAAATACATCCACTTTGAAGCAGCAAATTTTTCAATTTAAGAAGACGTGCTGTTCATGTTTCTGAAATATGCTTGAGACAACAAAATCAAACCTTAAGTAATGCATTTTCTCACAGATTCCAGTTAAAACTTTCTTGAGGAAAGGATAAGTTTCCTGCTTACTTGTCTGCTCACAGCATCCACTGTGGATGGAGTTTGATATTTACCCTGGACATACCCCTAAAATTTGCAAAAATACAGAATTAAATAGTAGTTTATTCTTGCCAGTTAATTATTTATTTATTTGCTTGTTTATTTATTTAGTATTATTTAGCAATAGTTGCATTATTTCACAAAGATACTCCGAATTGCTACTGGTATAACTGTGCAGGCACATTAGTCTAGTAAAAGCGAGGTGTTGTGCACATGTAGCGTGCAATCAACTAATAAGAACAGAGGTTAGACATACATTTAGTTTTAAAAGTATAGTACACATGCCTTGACACAGACTGAGTGACATGGCAGAGTTGTCATTCCTACCTTATAGCAACAGGGTCAGGATGGAATTTGCATGTTCTCCCTGTTTTAACACTGAATAGTACAAATGTGTCAGCAATATTTGTCAATTAATTAATGTTTAGTCCTTCATGAACTGTAAAGTAAGTTGCATCCATTCTCTTTTTCCCCCCGGTATACATCTTTTTATGTATGGTAACAAAGACTAATGAGTTAACGTGTTACACTCTTTCCCTGATTATTGCCTTGTTATTTGAAGAAAAGACACCACAATTCACATATAAGTATTAACATTTATGAATGTCAATAACAGCATTTGAAGATTATTTTTTTGAGGTAAAAAGTACCGTGGAGGAAACAATGCTATTGGGGCTGAAAGACTTCCACAGAAGACGACTAATAGGGAGATGAGGCACATAACCAGTCTCGACTTAAAATGGCTTAATTTCACAAGGGTGGTGCCTCTTCTTCAGGCGCTTCAGGAGGAGACATATCTTTGGACGGGTCTTTTTTTAGTGAGGTTTCGTGCTGGCTTTTCTTTATAGGTTTCAGGGAAGTTGCTACATTGTTTCCTGTAGCGAACTGCTGGTACAATTTCCGTGCTTTCTCACGGATGATGTTACCATCCAAGGGGATGTTGTTCTTCCTGCAGTTGGTGATCCACAATGCCAAGGCAGATTTCATCCTGACGAGATTTTTATTCCTTTCGGTCGTTACCTTTTTGGCACTATCACAGAAACTTGCAGGTACGGTACTCCAGATTGCTGCTTCTTTCTTCTTTATGCAGCATATGGTGCTTTCATTAATGCCATAGTGGTGCGCTAATGCAGCATAACACTTTAGTTCCCGGAGCAAATCCAGTAGTTCAACCTTCTCCTGGAGTGTTTTAAACTTCTTCTGGCGCTTAGGCTCAGTGCCAGAAGCCTTAGAAGGTGCAGGGCGATTCAGCAACATCTTGTGCATTTAAGAAAAACAAAATGAATACAATAACAAAATGGAAAACACAAGGGACACTCAGCTGGAGTCGCGTCACAGGGCAGCAATCAATTAGCAGCAAGGAGAAATAAATAACACTCTCAGATTGGATACTTTCACCATCCCAAACCGCGTTTCCCTCAACGGTTGCTTCCTGTTCTCTCTACAGCACAGTATTGCCACGAAAAATGCCATATAAAATTTTCGGAAGATATTTGCTCTTTCCGCTAACAATTAATTGTTAGGTATTAAGGAAAAATCTGTGAACAACCGAGTCCGTGTACTGCGACTTCGCGGGGGTCTACTGTGTGTGTGTGTGTATATATTATTTATATATGAGAGAAAGGGGGCGCTGTCGTCCCCTTGAACCCTCAGACCAGACGCCAGACATCAGATAAAAGTCGAAATAATTAATTTATTTGTACTATACAGTGCACAAAGCACCTCCAACTCTGCTATACTTAAATAATAAACAGAATACTCAATAATCATCAATCACAATCCTCCACAAAGCTCACACGCTGGGGTTTCCCACAGTCCTTTATAGTCCTTGACCCGGAAGTGCTTCTGATCCCTCAGTCCATGTGATTCCCCAGCACTTCCGGGTCAGGTGAAAACTCCTCTTTTTCTTCAGCCCGGAAGTATTTTATTTCTTCCGTCCTCGTGACTGTGAAGTACTTCTGGGCTATACTGAACATACGAGTCCTTGAGCCTCCCTGCAGCGTCTTCTGGTGGCCCCTACGGTATCCAGAAGGGCTGTGAAGGGAAACTCCAAGGTCCATGATGACCTGCTGAAATTTGGTGGCTTAGTCCACAATTTTATATATATATATATATATATATATATATATATATATATATATATATATATATATATATATATATATATATATATATATATATATATATACACACACACACACACACACACACATTAATTATTCACACAAATATACACAGTCATATGAAAAAGTAAGTACAATCCAAAATTTTTTTAAACACTAGCTGAAATACCCAGTGCAGCCAAGGAAGAGAATAAAGTGTTTTTTATTTAATTATTTAATTTAAAAAAAAAAAACAACTTTTGCGGTCTTGTATGTATGTTATCATCCAGTTGACACTTAAAACCGGCCAACTCTATTTAATTTGAAAAGCAATAGGGGTGCGGTGCTGCTTAAACAAAGAATGCTGGCATTCGCCTGCTATATACTAACTGTGTAAGCCCGTGCAGTTAAGATCCTAGAAAGTATTGAAATCGTCAGAACTACTCTGGGCATCTCTTTGCTATAAGGATTTGTGTTGCAGACGTGCTCACATCATCTGTACATTTGCAGCTAAGCGACTGTCTTTCTTAGGAGGTTTCCTTTTGCCTGTGTGCTGGCATCGCTTGCGTATCCTCACTTCCGGGACAGACAGACACACACTTGCACACGAAGAACTCTGATTTCAAAAGTAACAAGGGTGCGGTGGTACTTAAACAAAGAGTGCTGGCAGTCACCTCCAGTTTGCCCTCTGGTGGTTGTTCCGAGTGTCAACTGGATGATAACATGCATACAAGACCATAAGATCACCCCCCACCCTACCCAGAAGGGGGTGGGTCAGGGCTGATTTCACCCTACAGTATTTTTAGTCTACCATTGAGAATCATGTGTACCAAGTTTCAGGAAAATCGCTCCAGCCGTTCGGACGTGATGCTGGAGCATACAGACATACAACATGGTGGCACCTGTGCAGGCTGCGGCTTACAGGGTTCCCGAGTCCGCGGTGTTTAATGTTAATCATTGATCGTCTTTGCCAACTAGTATAAGAAGTAGATTTAAGTGATAGTAGTACGTAGACATACATTTACGAGCGGCCAATCCTGTTTGATTTCTGAAGAAACTGCGGCAAAATCCAGTGAGGTGACAGAGATGCTCCACAGCCTTTGCTTACTTCGACAGCCTGAGAAGCTGAGCTGGTGAAAACGCAAGCGTAGCAATCGGAAGCACAAACGAGGGAAACGTGGCGGTGTTAGCACAAGACTAAAAACTAACCCCACCAGACCTGCGATACCATCCATTCTGCTCGTGAACGTCCAATCGCTGGACAACAAGCTGGATTATATAAAGCTGCAGCGGGCCAAGAAGTGGAAAATAAGACTGTTCCATCTTTATTTTCACTGAGACATGGCTACAGGAAAACATTGCAGACTCGGCCATCCAGCTAGACGGACTGACCATCTTCCGAGCAGACAGAGACGCCTCTTTGTTTGGTAAGACCCGTGGTGAGGGGACTGTGTGTTTATGCGAACAGAGAGTGGTGTATGAATGCTGCCTCAGTTGCACGACACTGCTCCCTGCTGACAGAGGTTTTATCAGTAAAGTGTCGGCATTTCTACCTGCCAAGGGAATACAGTTGCGTGCTGGTGGTTGTCGTCTACCTCCCACCTTGCTAACCAGGTGCTAGAGGAACTCTACGAGATCATCAGCAAACGACGCACCCTGAGGCATTTTTCATTATTTCTGGAGACTTCAATCATGGCAACTTGAAGTCAGTTCTCCCAAAATTCTTCCAGAATGTGAACTTTGCTACTTGAGGGGGAAGCTGTCTGGACAATGTTTACACGAGCGCTGCTGACACCTAAAAGGCCCTACCCTACCCCGCCCCCACCTCAGCTGCTCAGACCATATCAGAATTTGTATGGTTCCTGCATACAAGTCCCTGTTGAAGCTAAACCATCCCGCAAAAACATCAGTGTGGCAGGTTGGTGCTGTTTCAGCTCTCCAAGACTGTTTCAAATTGACATTTTCAGGGAGGCTACTATGGATGGTGACTCCATCAATCAGGAGGAGTACACATACTCTGTGACTGGCTACATTTCCAAATGCATAGACGATGTTACGGTTACCAAGGATGTTACCACAAGAGCCAACCAAAAGCCCTGGATGACGAGAGAAGTGCACAAGCTGCTCAAGATCAGAAATGTAGTCTTCAGATCTGAAGACAAGGCCGCCCTCAGGGTGACCAGAGCCAACCTGTCTCACGCTATAAGGAGAGGTAAGTGGGCATACACACAGGGGGTCAACAAAAAATTCAGCAGCATCAGAGACACGTGTCGTATGTGGTAGGGCGTTCAGACAATTACAAACTACAAGCCCAACCCACAGAGCAGCAATGGTGATGCCTCCCTTCTGGATGAGCTGAACAACTTCTTCACATGGTTTGAGGCGCAGAACAAAGAGCCTGCGAGAAAAGGAATACCTCCCTCCACTGACCAGGTACTCTGTCTCTCCATAACTGACGTAAAGAGGACTCTATCCAGAGTCAATCCACGTAAGGCCGCAGAACCTGACAACATACCTGGTCGTGTGCTCAACGAATGTGCCAGTCAACTTGCTGGTGTCCTCACAGACATCTTCAGCACATATCTGAGCCAGTCGTCAGTCCCAGCCCCAGCATGCTTCAAGTCGACCACCATCATACCAGTGCCAAAGAAGTCATCAGTGACATGCTTGAATGACTACCGACCAGTTGCACTCACACCAATCATAATGAAGTGCTTTGAAAGGTTAGTCATGTCACACATAAAGACTAATCTCCCTGCCTCCCTTGACCCTCTTCAGTTTGCATACTGCTCAAACAGGTCAACTGAGGATGCCATATGCTCTGCCCTTCACCTCTCACTGACACATATGGATAAAAAAGACACATATGTCAGGATGCTATTCATAGACTTTAGCTCTGCCTTCAACACAATCATCCCTCAAAAGCTGGTTGTAAAACTGAGCAGGCTGGGCCTAAACACCCTCTGCAATTGGGTCTTGGACTTCTTGACAGAGAGGCCACAGTCAGTTCGGATAGGCTGTAACACCTCCAGCAACATCACACTGAGCACTGGCGCACCACAGGGCTGTGTGCTTAATCCACTGCTGTTCACCCTGCTGACTCACGACTGCACAGCCACACACAACACCAACCACATCATGAAGTTTGCGGATGATACAACGGTGCTGGGGCTGATAAGCAGGGATAATGAAACAGCATACAGAGATGAGGTGGAACGGATGTCTGCATGGTGTGAAGACAACAATCTATCTCTCAATGTTGACAAGACAAAAGAGATAATTGTGGACTTCAGAAAATCACATCCTGCCCACATCCCACTCAACATCAATGATTTAGATATGGAGACTGTTAGGAGTATCAAGTTCCTCGGTGTGCACATAACTGAGGAAGTTGCGTGGATGCATAACACCTCATCACTAATCAAGAAAGCCCAGCAGAGACTACACTTCCTGAGGCGGCTGATGCGAGCAAGTCTTCCCCCTTCCATCATCACCATGTTCTACAGAGGCACCATTGACAATGTTCTGACCAGCTACATCACTGTCTGGTATGGCAACTGCAACATATCCAACCGCAGACGCCTGCAAAGGACAGTGAAGACAGCAGAGAACATTATTGGGGTGCCTCTCCCTTCACTACAGAACATATTTTACAAATGCAGTGTCCACAAGGCCGGCAGCATTGTGCAGGACCCCTTAAACCCCTCACATGGACTTTTCACACTTCTCCCATCCAAGAGAATATACTGCAGCATCAAAGCCAGATCTGCCAGGGTACAGGAGAGTTTTTACCCCCAAGCTATCAGACTCCTTAACACCATGCTGCCCCCTGGGATCTTCCACATTGCTTCAACCACCTCTAAAAACAGAACTTTTATACATGCAAGCCACTTTCCTGCAAAGACAAGTGGGCATGTACAAAAGAACTGAAAATCTCATACTGACCTTTAAGTATGATATCCTTCTGCTGTGAAACATTCTGACCTGTCATTGGTTACACATGTCTTAAACAACTATTATCATACACTGATAATTTCTGTATTATCTATATCAATTATTTATTATATTACATATCTATTGACTATATGTATCTAGATTGCAAATACCATACATACATTGCATCAATGTTCATATTGCTAACTACAGTACATGTCAATATTGCTGCTACTTCTTTGTCATGTCTTTGCACAATGTCTTGTCTTGTTTGTGTTTTAATTTTAAATTTTAATTCTATTTTTAAATTTATTATTTGCACGTCATGTTGTTATTCTGTGGACCCTGAGCGTCGCAATTTTGTCTATCTGTACACTTGTATATGGTTGAGATGACAATAAAGTTCACTTTGAAATACACACATTGACATATAAATACCCCCCGCGATAGATGAAAATCCCCAAAGTAGAAACCATATGTTTGTATGGTTATTTTTATATATTTTAAGCCCTTATAAACTCTCCCACACTGTTAACATTATTAGAGCCCTCAAGACATGAAATTACACCCTTTAGTCAAAAGTTTAAACTGTGCTCCATGACAAGACAGAGATGACAGTTCCTTCTCAAAATTAAAAGAATGCAAACATATCTTCCTCTTCAAAGAATGAGTGTCAGGAGCAGAGAATGTCAGAGAGAGAGCGCGCGCGTGACAAAAAAGCAAACAATCAAAAAATCAATACGTGCTTTTGGGCTTTTAAGTATGCCGAAACACACGATAAAGCGGCATTTTTTAGAGAAGCGTCCGTATCTTCTAAGCAAATAGCCTCTGTGCAAACAGCCCCTCTGCTCACACCCCCTCCGTCAGGTGCAGAGAATGTCAGAGAGGGTGAGAGAGAGAGAAAAGCAAACAATCAAGCACCACGCGGGAAGCATATCTTATATCATTGAGGAGTTTTAGTTAATATGTAATACATGCTCTGATTGGGTAGCTTCTAAGCCATCCACCAATAGCATCCCTTGTATGAAATCAACTGGGCAAACAAACTGAGGAAGCATGTACCATAAATTAAAAGACCCATTGTCCGCAGAAATCCGAACCTGCGAAAAATCCGTGATATATATTTAGATATGCTTACATTTAAAATCCGCGATAGAGTGAAGCCGCGGAAGTCGAAGCGCAATATAGCGAGGGATTACTGTACAGGTAAAATTCCATTACAACGAACTCTCAGGGGCCTAAAAAATATTTCGTTGTAATGAAAATTTTGTTGTAATGGGTGTTTTATCTTGGTAGAGTGATATATATTGCTCTAATTTCCCCTATTGTATTATTAATATGTAGCCTTAGAATGCCAGAAGGCTAGAATGTAGCCTTATAATCTCACAGACTTACCACTGGTATTATTAAGGTACAATTGTATATAACTTATCCCCACCTTCCCTTCTATATCTATAACATCAGGCAATTAGATGTAGTAAAAAGACAAGCAGGAGTTAAGTTACACATAAAATAATGTATTACTAATAATATTCATAAATAATAACAATATGCAAAGTACATTTGAATACTGGCAACCATACAACCTGATTAAATGGTGATTTGTAGTTCAGGTGGCACACAGACTAGTAGTTACTTAAAATGTCTCAAGTTAAGGCATCATTGGTGCTCAGCTTTCAGCCACATGTCTGTTCAATATGGCTGCTGAGCTGTGCTCTTCATTGTGTTGTCTTCATCATCACAGGTTAGCAAGAGATGCTTCTTTCAGATGTTAGTAAGAGACAGAGAGATAAAGCAAGCAAATTTATGGGGTTTCTGTCCAGCCCCTACAGCCAATAGGACATCATGGTACTTAAAGGCCTCTGAGAAAAGCCAATTCCAAACAGCCATACCTCAGACCAATGGGGGAAATAGAACATCTTAACACCTGCCCCCAAACATACTGGCTTCCTTGTGGGGGGTTGAAAGACTTTAGCAGAGAAACACTCGCAAAACTGGTTTAAGACACATCTCCCAAATCCCGTCGTAAAATTACAAACAGACTTAAGACGTAAAGGCAGGGGCAAACACGAATGCCTCTCACCAAAGTAACACTAAATTACATTGCTTTGCCTAAATTATAAATAAAGACACACAAAACATTTATCAAGTTATATGCAAAATCTCACATCACAACAATGGGATTCTGTATTTGTTACTATATTGCTTTCTTTAACTTGCGCCCAGGCATTTACAATCATTTCAATACCTTCTTTTGCATTAATTGTAATCTCCTACTGCCTTAGTTATGCTGACGAGAATTTTTTTTAGCATTTCCTTGCGATAATACACTTTCAGGGTGCGAATGATGCCCAAATCCAATGGCTGAAGCACTGCTGTGCAATTAGGTGGGAGGAATTCAACGCAAACATTATCTAAATGTGGAAAAGCATGTTGTGGGCAGCACAGTTATCAATCAGGAGCCGAATCATCCTTTTCTTCACGCTGGAAGATTGTTTGTCCGTTGCTGGGGCAGGGCAAAAACAGGCTCATAGTGCTGCAGTGAAGTAACACAGAAGCAAATCATAAAAGATCAGGGTCGCGCTACAAGTCCCTGTCTTGCACCCCAAAACACGAGGCTGAGTCTCAGTACTATGTCAAAACCAGCTTTATTCAGCTTGAAACAGGAACGGCACACTTATTTATTTTAGCATGATCTGCCACTTTGCTATACACAGACACAGCAGTCAAGCAGGGTCGTGGCCAGATCAGTGATCAAATAATTCGGTTACCTGTATTTATAATGTTCCTTGCATATCACCCATTGATATCTTTTCTGTTTGCTTTGGCAGCATAGCTTTGAGCCATCTGTTGCCCCGGCAACAGATAAACAGTCTTCCATAGATGCAGAGATCGAACTTCAGGACGCTCTTCGGCATGCTGTCTAGTTGAGGGAGGTCCCAAGAGAGTTTACAAACCTCACATTTCTTGAATGAGTGCCACATTAATAGGAATGTTTCTTGAACAAGCATCACTGAACCACATAAAAACTGTTTTTTCAACGTCTTGAAAAGCATCAGTTTACATACATTTGCAATCCGAGATTTTTCTTCTTTTTTTACTCTGTCTTTCAAGAAAGTTGACAGTGTCGATGGTGAAATTCCAAATTCACTGGCAACATCTTTTTTCTTTTTGTCACAATCGAGAGATGCAAAAATGTAAAGTATTTCTTTTCTAATATAAACTGTTATCGTTTTTTCATGTCTGCCGTTTCTATAGGAGGGTGACAATGAGTTAAATTCTAATGGATGTTTTTCAAATTTTGACAAGCAATAAGCCAAAGGTATCACTGAAAACCACAAGAGACAATAAAGGCAAAAAAAAAACCCAAAAAAAATAACAGTACGAGGAAAGTTCGAAGAATGGAAAAAAAATTACGTTTCTGTTTGGGGGATCGTTGTGCACAACTGAGCTGCAGCCACAGAATTAACTACTCTGTGAATGATTCATTACAATGAAGTGCCCAAAAGACCTTGAAAGGCCTGAATGAAAGTATCTGCTGAATGTACTTCGTAGTAACAAGATTTCTATAGACTTGCGTCATATGGGGAAAACTGTCGGGACCATAAAAATACTGTGTTGAAATGAAAATTTTGTTGTAATGATATTTGTTGTAACAGCATTTCAGCAGGAAAGTAATAGTGTTTTTGTTGATGCGTCGGCCAGTCAACTTAGTCAGCATTATTATGATAGTGCAGGTCAGCTCCTTGCTCCCTCTTCCATAATGGGAGCCTCTTGAATCCAACACCATCAGTACCGTTACCGAGATAAGTGTGGCAGATGAGGACAAAACACATCTGAATGAAGGGAAAAGTGCAAAGTGGTAAGTGCTACTATTAAACTAAACAGCAAACACTAATGTTCAAAAAGTGCAGTGCTCAAAAACTCTTCCCTAAATAAATAATCCATAAAAATGTCCAAGTGTTTGTTGAGGTGAAAATTAGAATAAAGAAATCCAATAAAAACAAGGCCAAAATTCAGACAGGCATCTTCTTTAAATTCTCATCCTTGGTGCTTCCTTTTTAAAACTGATGCCTGTACGGCTTATCTTACTCGAACCTCGCAACACACAGAGACGTCCACCAGTTGGCGTAGACAGCCTTCAAATCTGGCCCGACACCCGATCCATGGTGTGCCACTGTGAGCCACCAGATCCTGCTTGAGCGCCCACCGCTGCCTTCCCAGGCTCCACCAAGAAGTGCGCCATCCTCCAACTACTGCCAATCGCGGGCTCCATCCGACGAGAGAACTCTCCATAGCATAACTATCAGTCCTGCTCCCTGGTTGTGCTGACCACGTGCTACCTCCTGGGACACCATTCCCTTCTGCCTGCTTCACTTTAGGCACCGGGCTCACTATCGCTCCTGCCTTTTTCTCTTTTAACCTCCAATCCTCTTTTGTTTCAGTTCCTTTCTTTTTAAATATGTGCTCCCCTTTTATATGCTGGGGAGCTGTTGCAGGTGCGATTGCCTGATTGCCACCCTGGGCTGATGATAAGACAATCAGACTGAACGCACATGCCAGCAAGACAATGCACGAATGGCTAACCACCTTGCACCGACCTGAAGAAGGGGCTTCTTCACGGCAGATCGCTCACACCTGCTCCACTCCCCAGCGAGTTCATTATTTATTTAATTATTTATTAAAAAACGCCTTTTTTTCAGAGCCACGGATCCGCTATACCACAATTATACAGTATATATACACAGAGATATACAGACAGGCACACTATATGAAACAATTTAAAGGTTATATCTGAAAATTGCTTTCATAAAATTTCTGTAATCATATTATATGAAGCATTTATCCTGTTTAATCAAAACTGCAACACTATTACATTTTAAAGTAGATGTGTATATATTTTTCCTTTGTTAGTTATTAATCAGAAAAGTTACATTTGTGTGTTAATTATAAAGCAGATCTCAAAATAATTAAGATTTAAGAAATAAAAACTGAAACAAATCAGAAAATGTACACATGGTGTACTATTCAGGTGCATTCAATGGCTGTGCAATCACTGTGGCCCTCAATAGACCAAGTTCAGTAGGTATGTTCCAGAACTTTCTAGGTGCATTTCAGGGTGACAGGGGCCAAAGGCTATCTCACCTGGATCCTGGATTGGGCAAAAGGCTGAAAACAGACCTGGATGGGACTCTTGTCCATCACAAAGACCACACTCACTCACTCAAACACACAACCAAACCCCCCAATCACCCAAAATCACAAACAGTGACATTTTGCTTGAGCAAGTCTGGCCATTGTAATTTTCATGAAATGGGACCCGCAAAGTAATTCAGTTATGGCAAATGTTAGGGAATAATAAAAGTGAAAAACGAAGTTAATTACAGCAAGTCATCATTACAGATATCAGGTGAATGCGGCACTCCGATTGTAAATTAAAGGTTGACCAGATTTTCAAGGTGTCAAACTGAGACACTTGTGTAGCATGTATACCCAAGAATAAAGCTCAAACTCATTTGTTTAATGTCAGCTTTACCTCTTCATCAACAGTGAGGGTTCAGGGCAAAGAGGGGAGAAAAAAAAAACTTTCTCAAATAACCATAGACATGATTCCACACTGTAGTACTTGAAGTGGAAACAAATGTCAGTACTGTATTTTTGCCTGTGCCGTCGTTTTCCTCATGATGCTGTTCAAATTTAACACAAGTTCATCATCTTTCCCAATGGAGTTTTCCACACACTTTCTACATATATTTGAGGATATTTCAGTTTAACAATGTTTTATTAGAGGGGCAACCTGTTAAAACCAGAACATTTTGATATTCTTCAGTTATCCATGCATAGCCCAAAAATCACACTTCGATGTCTGGCCACAATAATAAATTATAGCGACAGTGAAATAGTGAATATTAAGTATAATTATTCACTATTTCACTGTCACTATAGATAATGGAGCCGCAAGCTTGGTTTTGTGCAAGTTAAATAGTACTAACTAAATGATTATATCCCTGTGCACAACGGCTTACACACCACAGGGTACTTTATTCATAAGTAGATAACCCTTTGTGTTTCTTGCTGTCACTTTATACTGCTGTGGTTAGTAATATCATTTACTTTACCTGTTACCGCTTAAAACATGTGGAGGAGGGAGATGAATGCAGTGTTTTGTGCATGTGCTTAGCTGGACTTGTTGACTGCTGGTTACCATCCTATGTACATGCAATCGGCCAGTGTCAGTTAGTTCCTACCTTGTGTTTAGCTAACTTGTATTTAGAATCATTTTGCTTTTAGCAGCAGCTATCAAAGGTGAAAATAAACAAAATATACAAGTTGGGTTAACCACTGTCAAGGTAAAATTGAAACCATAAACTGAGTTACAGCTGAATTCAAACAAACTGTTTTTACATTTTAAGATTGACAAATTTACAAAATCGTGACTGCTTTTCCATGAGAGATTTTGAAATATTATTGTGAATGCACTCATTAATACCTAAATAATTCAGCCAAAATCTATTATTAATGATAATATTTGCCATAAACAAAGTAAAGCCAATTAACCAACTGCATATTTCATTCCTGTAAGAAAAGGATGGCAGGCAAAAAAAATACTGGGGGAAGAAAGTCCAAGTAGCTGAGAATTAATAGGTTAAAAATGTATCTGAATTATAATATATAATATAAAAATAGGGCATTGATGTTAAATAATTGAAGGGACTTTTGTGTTGCATCTCCCTTAAATGAGCAGTAATCCAATGCAACACCTCAGTTTCTCCAAATGCTAAAAATAAAATTGATGGTTTCTACAAAAAGAAGAAAAAAATTTATATCATACGAGGTAGTTTGCCGCTTTCACAAATAACTAATGAAACATCATATTACCTTGGCAGAAACACTTAACAAATACTGGATTAGTCAAAATGTTGTGAACAACTTTAACATTTAATTATAAATTACATGCAATTGTTGCCAAGACAAAAATTGTATTAAATGAAATTGTGAAAATTGCATATTTTTACAGTTACTTTACAAGATGATTCGATTAAAACTGCAATTTGTAACTGTATGTTAATTTAGATACCCTTAAACTGTCAATTACAGTTTCTGTTTAAAGAGCTGTGATTTTACTTATTGTAAAGCACATTAAACAGTGCATAAAACAACAATTTAGTGACTAATAAAAATCACAAATCATCAAGATATTTGAAACTGATTAGTCTCCAGTGCGGTGTAGTGGTTAAGGCTTTGGACTTCAATCCCTGAGTCTGTGGGTTCAAATCCCACTACTGACACTGTGACTCTGCGCAAGTCACTTGGACCTGCCGGTGCTCCAACTGAAATCATAAATGTTTTAAGTCACCTTGGATAAAGGCGTCAGCCAAATAAGTAAATGTAAATGGATACCAAGTTACAGAAAAAGCTTTGATTGGCAATAGCTCAGTAATGTTTTAATCTGTTACCAATGTTGTCATTTAATATGCAGGATCCTGCTGCACCTTCTTTTTTCTATTAATAATGATAAATCTACTAGGATTATTTTGTCTCTGGTTGGATTTGTCTCCATCCCTCAAATGTTTCTAATTATATTAATTTCTGCAGCCACATGCTAAACACAGACCATGAAATATTAAGAAGGCGCAGCATGAACACATTCTCAAAACCGAACACAAAATTCTTCTGGTTATGGAAAATCCTCGCTTTGAACAATGTTAAACCTCCAAAATAAAACACTTTCCAATAGAATAAATGGCAAGAAAATGTGAACAATTAAAAGTAAAAACTGGCATCTTGAATAAAAAAATAATTCAAGGTAATCAAATAAAACAATAATGGTTTTTAGCATTTTTCTATAGACCTACCACTAAGTTTTTAATGCCATAAGTGTATATATATATATATATATATATATATATATATATATATATATATATATATATATATATATATATAAATTGCTATGGGTAAGAAAGCGTGCCGTGGCATAGAGTTAACACTGTATTATATTCCTAGCACTCATCCATCACTTGCAATAATAAAAACAAACATTTGATGTAAGAAGCCTAAACATCAGAAGATGTGATTAGTGCAAATACAATGTAAAAAATATAAAGTTAATTTAAAATTTAGACAAAAAAAGGAAATAAAACTGGTCTTTAAAGGCAGGTTAATGGGAAAAAAACAGGTTTGAGATTTTTTTTTAATTTAACCCATTCTTGCTATGAACAGCTACAAGCTACATGGAACTTGTAGCAACTATTTTATAAGGGTAAACAAAACATATGCTTACTTCAACAAAAAAAAGATAAATTTCTGAAGATCATTTGGAAGAATTCAATACCTGCTCCACTGGGACATACTTCACTAGACCACTAACAACGGTCCTAGCAGCAGGTTCACCTACATCCACCTCTTCAACATAAAGAGAGTCTGCATCTGGATGCTTCTTGGCCATCACAATCCTGCCAACACGTAAATCAAGTCGGGCTACATCCACTGGCTTTGAATCATCTTCTCCTGGCAACTGTTTTTTGTCTTTCTTTTCTCCTGAAAAATTAACAATAGAAATGTATTTTCAATTAAAAAGGAATTTAAAATAAGTTTATAAAAAGTGCTTGTAAAAGATATATACTCAGCAAAAAAAGAAGCGTCCCTTTTTCAGGACTGTGTATTTCAACAATAATGTTTTAAAAATCCAAATAACTTTACAGATCTTCATTGTAAAGGGTTTAAACAATGTTTTCCATGCATGTTCAATTAACCATAATCAATTAATTAACATGCACCTGTGGAATGGTCGTTAAGACCTTAACAGCTTACAGAAAGTAGGCATTTAAGGTCACAGTTCTAAAAACGCAGGACACTAAAGAGACTTGTCTACCGACTGTGAAAAACACCCAAAGAAAGATGCCCAGGGTCCCTGCTCATCTGCGTGAACGTGCATTAGGCATGCTGCAGGGAGGCATGAGGACTGCTGATGTGGCTAGGGCAATAAATTGCCATGTCCGCACTGTGAGACGCCTAAGACAGCGCTACAGGGAGACAGGAAGGACAGCTGATCATCCTCGCAGTAGAAGAGCCCGGATCTCAATCCCATTGAGCTCATCTGGGACCTGTTGGATCGCAGGGTGAGGGCTAGGGCCATTCCCCCCAGAAATGTCCAGGAACTTGCAGGTGCCTTGGTGGAAGAGTGGGGTAACATCTCACAGCAAGAACTGACAAATCTGGTCCAGTCCATGAGGAGGAGATGCACTGCAGTACTTAAAGCAGCTGGTGGCCACACCAGATACTGACTGGTACTTTTGATTTTGAGCCTCCCTTCATTCAGGGACACATTGTGAAACATTTTTAGTTTATGTCTTATGGTGTTGACTCTTTTACTGTTCATACAAATATTTACACATTAAGTTAACTGAAAGTAAAAACAGTTGAAAGTCAGAGGACGTTTCTTTTTTTGCTGAGTATATATGTAAAGGTACTCTGTCCATAAGCATTATATGACTTTGGTGTGAGGACACTTTACAATATTTTGGCTTTTGCAAATCTTTGCAAGTTTTTGACTTCAACCTTGTATCTAACAATATTTAAAGATATGCAATTAAAAGCAATCTGCCAACACTTGATATTCCAGTATGAATTAAAAGTAAATCCACAGTCAAGGGTATAAATATTTTACTTAAAATTTAGAGGTTGGGGAGGCAGGGAAAGTAAAAGCAGTACAATATTTTTCATCACAATATATCTATGCTAATAAAAGGCAAAGCCCTCACAGTCTGACTCACTGACTCATCACTAATTTCTCCAACTTCCCATGTAGGTAGAAAGCTGAAATTTGGCAGGCTTATTCCTTACAGCAATCCAAGCTGTCAGATTTGAGACAAGATTACTGTTCACATGGCCAACTGTAAGTTGCATGGTCAAGAGTAAGCTCAGCGCACAGCTTGGTCATGTTACAACCGGTGGGCCAAAATGACAACATGGTATACAAAGAGATCCTTAACAAATAATTATTGGCATATTTTCCCTCAGTTTAAAAAGGTTTAATTTTCTTCTTAATAAAAATTTTAATGTAGTACTTTGCCGCTGCGAAGTGCGGGTATTTTGCTATATATGACAGCAACACTCATAACAGTGACAAAACAATTACAATGACAATCATGTTACGTTATTTTTAAAATGTTTCTTTTTCATAACTTCTTTAACACACTACTTCTCCGCTGCGAAGCGCGGGTATTTTGCTAGTCTTTGATAAACGAAGGCCAAATATTTTTTTTGCCATCACCTTTGGGAATGTAGAACCGCTGCATTATATTAATACTTCCATAACAAAGAGCATTTTAAACTACTATAGATGATGTACCTATATTATTAGAAGCACTACTCTGACTGAAATACAAAATGCCCTGACGAAGGTTAACACTAGAATCCCTGAAGCCTACGAAAAAACTCGTAATCCTGGCCCACCTTGAATTCTTTCTCACCTCTCTATCATCATCTTTTGATTTGTAAATGTGTCAATCAGCATAAGCAGCAAGTGTCTTGCTATCACATCCCTCACCCTTGACGGAACTCAACTCGGGCAAAAAGTTCTCCCAGCTCAAGCCAAGGCTCCTTATCTGCATATGAGGTGCCTGGAGTTGTATAGGGTAAATAATACAGTACACTTTTATTTGGAATGCATGCATTTCATGTGTGTTCCGTGTCTACAAAGATCTGGGTAAGTGTAGGATGAAAGGAAATTCGAGGCAAGAAATGCTGAACACATACCTAAAGCAGAAACTTCTTTTATACTACTAAAGACATGAAGTGTATAAGTCCAAATATCAAATAAACACATGTGCTTTTTATTCAAGAATATAACTTATAAAAAGTAAAAAAAAAAAAATTTTTTACCAAAGTAAAAAAAAAAACACGTTGTTGTCAATGAGTTGCATTCTGTATTACATATAAACTTAACTTAAGGTGGGCCGTGATTACGATTATTTTTTTGTAGGCTTCAGGGATTCTAGTATTAAGCTGCATATGATGTGTAAATATTACCTAAGCTTCAATTAGCAAAAAAGAAAAAACTCCTATAATAAATGCATAAAAAGTGTAACTTTTGTCCTTATTTCAGAACCTAAAGATTTTCAACAAGAGTTTGCCTAATTATGAGTATGACCCAATGACATGTATTAAATATTGAAAAAAAATGCAAGTATTCCACATCATTGTTCATATCAAATGACATAACTCTGAAATACGGTTCATCTGGAAAGTATTCACAGCGCATCACTTTTTCCACATTTTGTTATGTTACAGCCTTATTCCAAAATGGATTAAATTCATTTTTTTTCCTCAGAATTCTACACACAACACCCCATAATGACAACGTGATAAAAGTTTACTTGAGATTTTTGCAAATTTATTAAAAATAAAAAAATTGAGAAAGCACATGTACATAAGTATTCACAGCCTTTGCCCATGAAGCACAAAATTGAGCCCAGGTGCATCCTGTTTCCCATGATCATCCTTGAGATGTTTCTGCAGCTTAATTGGAGTCCAGATGTGGTAAATTCAGTTGATTGGACACGATTTGGAAAGTCACACACCTGTCTAAATAAGGTCCCACAGTTGACAATTCATGTCAGAGCACAAACTAAGCATGAAGTCAAAGGAACTGTTAGTAGAACTCCGAGACAGGATTGTCTCGAGGCACAAATCTGGGGAAGGTTACAGAAAAATTTCTGCTGCTTTGAAGGTCCCAGTGAGCACAGTGGCCTCCATCATCCATAAGTGGAAGATGTTCGAAACCACCAGGACTCTTCCTAGAGCTGGCCGGCCATCTAAACTGAGCGATCGGGGAGAAGGGCCTTAGTCAGGGAGGTGACCAATAACCCGATGGTCACACTGTCAGAGCTCCAGAGGTCCTCTGTGGAAAGAGGAGAACCTTCCAGAAGGACAACCATCTCTGCAGCAATCCACCAATCAGGCCTGTATGGTAAAGTGGCAAGACAGAAGCCACTCCTTAGTAAAAGGTACATGGCAGCCCTCCTGGAGTATGCCAAAAGGCACCTGAAGGACTCTCAGACCATGAGAAACAAAATTTCCTGGTCTGATGAGACAAAGATTGAACTCTTTGGTGTGAATGCCAGGCGTCACATTTGGAGGAAACCAGGCACCGCTCATCACCAGGCCAATACCATCCCTACAGTGAAGCATGGTGGTGGCAGCATCATGCTGTGGGGATGTTTTTCAGCAGCAGGAACTCGTATACTAGTCAGGACAAAGGGAAAGATGACAGCAGAAATGTACAGACACATCCTGGATGAAAACCTGCTCCAGAGCGCTCTTGACCTCAGACTGGGGCGACGGTTCATCTTTCAGCAGGACAACGACCCTAAACACACAGCCAAGATGTCAAAGGAGTGGCTTCAGGACAACTCTGTGAATATCCTTGAGTGGCCCAGCCAGAGCCCAGACTTGAATCCGATTGAACATCTCTGGAGAGATCTTAAAATGGCTGTGCACTGACGCTTCCCATCCAAACTGATGGACCTTTAGAGGTGCTGCAAAGAGGAATGGGTGAAACTGGCCAAGGATAGGTGTGCCAAGCTTGTGGCATCATATTCAAAAAGACTTGAGGCTGTAATTGTGTTTTTTTATTTTTAATAAATTTGAAATCCCGCAAGTAAACTTCTTTCACGTTGTCATTATGGGGTGTTGTGTGTATAATTCTGAGGAAAAAATTAATTTAACCCATTTTGGAATAAGGCTGTAACATAACAAAATGTGGAAAAAGTGATGCGCTGTGAAGACTTTCCGGATGCACTGTATTCTGTTCCCAATCACTGAATAGCAGCACTACTAAAACTCAAAGGCTAATCTCATAAAGAATCAACTGGTGTTAGACATTTTAATATGTGTTGTGTACTGTATTTGAGTATTTTAAGTCTGGAAAATGTTGACGTACATTTCTTGAAATTCATCTCCAAGAAAAAAATTCATTCATCCATCCTCTTCCGCTTATCCGGGGTCGGGTTGTGGGGGCAGCAGCTTAAGCAGAGAGGCCCAGACTTCCCTCTCCCCGGCCACTTCTTCCCGCTCTTCCGGGAGAATCCCACGGCGTTCCCAGGCCAGCCGGGAGACATAGTCCCTCCAGCGTGTCCTGGGTTTTCCCCGGGGCCTCCTCCCGGTTGGACGTGCCCGGAACACATCACCAGGGAGGCGTCCAGGAGGCATCCTGATCAGGTGCCTGAGCCACCTCATCTGACTCCTCTCGATGCGGAGGAGTAGCGGCTCTACTCTGAGCCCCTCCCAGGTGACTGAGATTCTCACCCTATCTTTAAGGGAAAGCCCAGACACCCTGCAGAGGAAACTCATTTCAGCCGCTTGTATTCGCAATCTCGTTCTTTCGGTCACTACCCATAGCTCATGACCATAGGGGAGGGTAGGAACGTAGATCGACTGGTAAATTGAGAGCTTTGCCTTACGGCTCAGCTCCTTTTTCACCACGACAGACCGATGCAGAGCCCGCATCACTGCCGATGCTGCACCAATCCGCCTGTTGATCTCATGCTCCATTCTTCCCTCACTCGTGAACAAGACCCCGAGATACTTGAACTCCACTTGGAGCTGGATCTCTCCCCCAAACCGTTCCAGAAAGAGCTGAAGATCTCGGCCTGATGAAGCAAACAGGACAACATCATCTGCAAAAAGCAGTGACCCAATCCTGAGTCCACCAAACCGGACCCCTTCAACACCCTGGCTGCGCCTAGAAATTCTAGAATTTACTTGGAATAAACAGATTAAAGGGTTCTTCTCAGTAAGTGTAATAAACTGCTGCACTGTTGCCTATGGGATACTAAAAGTGAACTAATGACTGCAATTATTACAGTCTTACATATTGTGATAACATATCATGATGAACCTGGAACTTCCCATCTCTAGCAAATTTGGTCAAATTTATTTAATCAGTAATTTAGATCACAATTAAAGTCTGTTTTTCTCATAAACAAACATTTTTTCTGAACAATACCTAGTGGAAAAAAGAAAAAAAGATATGTCAAGAGTAATTTTAGGTTGAAGATTGTGAAATCGATACATCTAAACCACAAATTCAGGTGGCTGCCATTTTTTTCATGAAGGCTTGTTTATTCAATTGTATGATACTCACGTGCCTAACTGTGATTTTCTTTTTAAGGATTTAAGCCTTGCTTGCATTGTTTCTGGTTGCCCGACCACGATTGTGGCTGTTTTCCCAGTTTAGCAGAGATTCTTCTGATTGTACTGAACTGTTTAAGCATTCAATTCTGCTCTTTATTGCCATGCCTTTTTCTATTCTTGTTATGCCGTTTTATTTGTTTTTAACTGTATTCACTTCGATTATAATGCTGTTGGTTAATTGGATGTCTTAGAAGTACCATGCAACTAACAAACGTTTTTGTATACAATACTTCTAGTTTTTTTTTTTTGTTTTGTTTTAATAAAAACCAGGGGCTAATGTTAGGTCAGTGGATCATCTTACTCTTTCATATACTACATACAATTGGCCATGAGCACAACATTCCTGCTGTAGATAAATTCCTGCTTTTTCTGATGACTAAGATCCCTGTTCATGATCAATGGAAAACACCAGTGGGAATTCTGAGTATTTATGTCCATCTGCCTTGCACCCTTTGCTTGCTGGGATAGGATCCAACTTTCCTGCAACATGGTCAGGATAAAGAAGATTTAGAAAATTAATGGATAGGTACATTATTATTATTATAAATTAACAATTTTCTTTTGTTTACATTATTCAACCAAGCATTAATTTGAGTTTTTCATCAGTTGTATGTTCACGCTTCAATTTATCTATTTGCCATATTCAGACAAAAATTACAAAAATCAATAATGTTTACAGGCTGCACATTTAAGCAGCCCATGCAATGAATTGAATGTTTGAAATGCATATATTACATACAAGGCCAGCACTTGGATTAAGCAGTTTTGAGAATGAAATTACAGATAAAAAGGCAATGAAATGTAAATTTATGTTTAATGTAACCTATCTGTAAAATGGAAATGAACAGATTTTTCTGCACTATGAAGAGAAAAATGTGTGTCATGAGATTTTCAATAAAATATCACACCACAGAGTTGGAGCAAGGCTCACACCTAGATGCTGCTTGGCAGGAAGTATATAGCATTAAACATGCAAATTCCCATTACAGGTTTGTTACAGTAAAGTCAGTTCATATATAGTATATAAGACACATGTATTGTCGCTATATAAGGAACAAAACACTGGTAAAGTGAATAGTTTGTTGACTATTTATCAGCAGAATACATGGTTTACATTTCAGTATTTAGTGTATACACTGAGAAGAATGAATTTAGTTGAAAGGCACCTTACAAAAGAACAAAAACATCATGAACCATAGCTACAGTTGTATGTGTTATTTTTGGTACCATAGGCGTAAGTGTAAATATTATGCCTTTACGTGGGAGTTTTGATGGCGATGTTCCACATATGCAAATAATGCAAAGACCAGGGTTTTGGGTCCGCACATGCAGTTTAGGGTAAAAAATTATTGAAAGGGATTTGGGAAGTCCCCCTCCCCCCCTTTGACGTTACATGAGTGCACTGTACAGATAATCCATCTCCTCTCTCTTCTAAGCTGTGCCAACGCTGTCTGTCACAGCTTGTTTTAGGAATCAAACTCCTCCCATATCTCTCACTCCCTCCCTGGCAGCTCAAAATACTAATATGATATATTACTTTTTTAGTCATGTTTCATTATGTGAAAAGTATTTCACAAAATACATAAAGTACTTATTATGTATAATTATGAAAAATACTGACAGTACCAATTGATAGTGCCAATACTAAATGAGCCTTGCATCACAATGGTTAGTTTTGGTTAGAGAATATTTATACAATTATTTATACAGTGTGTTTTTCATGCTTAAAATGCATGTGATAAAACTGTGTTGTTCCAGAGCTGAACCGTCCATTGGAGAAAAACTGTTGCAAACAGTTTGCAAGCATATTAATTTATTTTAACATACTCCCTGAACATAAGTAGTTTACTCCATCCACTACTGAAAAAAAAAAATCAGATGAAAATACTCTGAACAGTGTGAACAACTATACTAAAACATTTGGTTAGTAAACATATCAAAGGTTAACTAAAGATTCAGAAAGCTGCAGGCGTATTTATCCATGCAATACTCCATTTATTTTATTTTACACAGGTGATTGGAAATATGCTGCATGTTAATGTTCTTGTATTTAGCACTGCAAAATACAGACACTTCATACTCACAAACATTAGACTTAGATCAATGGCTGCAATCAAGATATTTATGGTTGGTTACAGTTGCTCAGTCTTGGACTGATAGGATACCCTAATTTTGACTTATTCATAAACTCTGAAATTAGTTTAAGAAATAAAGTATCATAAACAATGGCATTTCTAATCCTAATTTGGAATTACTTAATTTCCATAGCTGTTGGTGGAATATATGCACTTTGCATAACTATCTTTTCCCCAAACATGGCTTCCTTTGTTATTCTCACCCCATGAGTCAGGCTGCTCAGGAGGAGGGTGTCTGTGGCCCTTAAAAAAAAGCAGAGTTCAGGTGACACAATCACCTAATTCAATACTAAAAAAAAAACAACTGAGGTACTTTATCATGGGGGTACTGTAAATGTGCCTGCAATTTGTCTTGCTTTATTTGTGTCAGTTCGTCAGGATTTTTTTTTTTTAATTCAAGTGTTTTGTTTAGTATGAGTGACAGGAGCATACAGAACATGCTAAATGCAGAAGGAAATACCAGCACTTTATAAAATGTTTTGTTGTTTTGCTGTCAAGAGTATAATTGTCAAAAGGTTCTATTGATTTGAGAATCAGACGATGTTGGTTAAAAAATTTGTTTAAAAATTAATAAAACACAAGTTACATGCAATATGTGGTGTATAAAGTGAAACACAAGGATCACAGTAGCTTTCACTGACTTAAATGTTATATAGTACATGAAGCTCAACTTCATTACATTTTATCAGCAGCCCTATCATTGACATAAAATAAATATTCTTTCTTTTATTTTACTCTTTTCATGATGCAAGGGATTCAAGTTTATTAAAAGAGAAATGATTAAATGCATACAATCTGAGAGTAAATCACTTCATTACTTTGAAAAATGCAAAAAAAAAAAAAGTGTGACAGAGTCACATTAATCACCTTTTTTCTCTGGCTTTTCTTTCTTCTTTTTCTCTTCATTAGTTTTTGGAACATCCTCTTGGGTATGTAGTGGTGCAGGAATAGAGGGTGCAGCAGGTTTTACAGTCTGAGTTGATGGGGCATGTGAACTGGACTGGACAGATGTGGCCGTAGGTAGAGAAATCTGTTTAACTTGGAGTAAAAATATAAAATGTATGTTACACTCTGGCATACACATAAATGCAATACACAAAAACAAACTAAGAAACACAAACAAATCACACAAACAAAACTACAAACACAAACTGAAAATGCAAAAGAAATCAAACCAATGCAACAAGAATAAATGTTTAACAAATTCATATCAAAAAATACAAAAATGTTTAAAGAAACAAAAATGTATAAACATTGAAAAAAGCACAAACAAGAAACAGAGGATAAAAATACAAAGATGAAGAGTAACATGCAAACAAAATGAGATACCACAAACCAATGCCAGAAAACAAATATAAAAAGAAAAAAAATCTTTCCTAAAAATATTTGGGATTTACATGATGATAAAATAATAAGAGTCTTATTAATATACATGGTGAACTAGCTCACAATGGTCTGTCAGATCCTTGGAAATTGCTCAGAGCCCCAGCCCTTTTTGTTTCACTTTCTCACACACAAAGGCTGGCCGTGAATTTAGGACCTGTGAATCAGGAAGCACATGCTTACCCAGATGAGATAATGGGAACCGCGTGTGCCCTATCACACAGTAACAGTGTCTCTCTCAGTTTTGCTGCCCCTTGCTCAAGGGCACTCTGTTTACATAGCTCTCTGAGCTAGAGTGGGTGTTGAGTATCAAGTATGGTGTACTCTGTCATGATATTTCTTCTTGTTAGCATAGGGGAACATATCAAGATTTGATCATTATTTAAACATTATACTTAAAAAGAGGCTGTGACTGGAAAAAAGAAAAGAAAAACAATGAAAATTTGATTTTGCAATAATTCATTCAAAGAATAATGAATAGAAATACATTTCCGTCAGCAGAAAAAGTAAGTGTGTAATCCTGCCTCTGACGTTAACTGGGAGAGTTTTCCCCATTCTTTCAACTGTGCCATGTTTCAGAGCTGTCTTGTGTGCCTTTTGACTTGTTCTTTTCAGAAACATCCTGTCCTTTCTTTTCAGCTGTACCTTGGTGGATTTACTGGTATTTTAGGGTTGCTGTTATGCAAGGTACACTTTCAGTTGAGCTTCAATCTTCTGACAGATGGTCTCAAATTATCTGAAACATCCTCTGTTAGAACGAATAATACACAGTGGATTCTAAGATGGTGAGCTACCCAGGCCCTGGTGAAGCAAATCTGCCCCAAACAATAATATTTTCACCACAATGTTTTAAAGCTGGTATCAGGTTTTTCTGGTCAAATGTTGTCTTTAGTTTTCACCAAATATGTTTTCTGATATTGTGACTATAAAGTCTCTTTGAATTGTCTATCCTGGGCACATCAATCCAGAAGTCCTTGTCTTTGTCTGGTTGTTCATGGGCAAACTTACACTGATGTTCTTTCTGGATAGAAAAAAATAAAACCTGGTACACCTACCATGTAGACGTAATTTGTGCAGACTCCTTCTAATGGTGGACTCATGTACTTTAAAAACAACATTGCCTAGAGCTACATATAGGTCTCATGATGAAATCCTGGGATACTTAAGAGACTTTTTTCAGCATCTTGCATTCTGCTCTCGGACTAAAATTTCAGGTGCGGCCAGGGCTGGACAAGTTGGCAGTTGTTTGAAATCTACTACTTGCAAATGGTTTTCCAAACAGTGGAATGGTGAATTGGTTAGAAATCCTTTTCTAGACTTAAGCTATAGTGATCACAAAAACTCTAAGATACTCTCTCATTTGCACCTGATCTCGTAAATCTGATTGTAATTTTATATATTTAAGGTAGTGATAAATGTGGGGATGTACTCGATTTTTCCATGTGTGAAATTTGCATTCACTTTTATTAAACACTGGACTACAAAATGTAAATGTTTGTTATAACACCTTTACTTATAAGTTTAAGTGAAGATCAAATCTTAAAATGTCCACCTTTATATAAAAGAAAAAACATTTCCTGGGGAGTGCTTCCATTTTCACATAACTGTATATCCACTTTAAATCACACTTTAAACCTTGTACAACTCTCTCTAGGTTGTTAAAAAAAAAAAAAGTAAACAAAATTCAGACAGACTTTCACACAATCCATTAAATAGAAATACATGTCATACAATTAAAAATGTGTCTATTTGAAATCCTTTGAGTGAATTGGTGGAGACTTTAAAAAACATACTCTGGAATTCACAAATAGCAGAGATAGTAGTTTTAAGAAATAAAATCAGTTTCCTACCTCCATTTCTTATTTCTATTTCAATAAGCTGCTTTTTGAGATCTTCAATATCTTTCTTCAGTTTTGCATTTTCCACTCGCAGCTTCTTCTCTTCTCGAATAGAGGCCTGTAAAACTAATATGAAATAATTCATAAATAAGCAATGAATGTGATTTCACTTTTCTAATTTATTATCTGTCTGACATGATTTAATCAATTATTTCAAAGACAGTGTGGTGGAGTCCATCGGCACTGAGTGGTGGAAGCTCCGCAGTTTTAGCCGTTGATCTTTGAGAATCATATATTTCCAACCCTCAATCCCCTGCTATTCAGCTGCAAGAAAACTCCACGGTTAACTGCCACTCTTCTATTAACCATAATTGCACGGATGTCCCTAACAAGTGCTAAAGTTTGTAGAATGTAAAACACTGCATAATATCTAGCACAGGCCAATTCAAATGGCGGCCCATGGGCCACATGTAGGCCAAAAGCAACCTCCGAGTGGCCCAGCCCATGGTCCAAAAATAGGCTTTGGTGATTATCATTTCTACTTAGTTCGTCAATAACGAATGAAATCATTGAAACTTTGAACTACGGTAATTATAACAGAGGCAAAAGGCCATTTCTTTTATTGTTAAGTGGATGTGCCGTTAACATGTGTCAGTACAGGCTCCACCTTGCTTATCCCTGAGCCGCATAAAGGCTGGTTTATCTCAGGCTGGGTGGGAGGGAGTTGCCGTGAAAATGACATCAGACTTGGAGACACATTTAGGAAAATATTTCTATTCCAAAGGGTGAATTTCAATGAGAGGCTGGTTACGCTTGTGCCTGAATAATGAATGAAGGGCTGAATATGATCAAAACGGTTATCAAAACAAAAGGTAGGCATGTAGGTAGGAAATTCATCTGCCCATCACAAAGGTCCCCTGTTATGAATATATCTGTGCCCTGTGGACTTCAGTTGTCCCTTCTGATTTGGCACGCGACAAGAAGTTATTGTCACTGATCTCCTTGTGTTCAAGCATCTTTGCATACAGTTTCACTTTTGATTTAATGCATACCTCATGCAAAGCGACAGCCATTCCATCAATAAACATGTACAAGCAGTAGCCTGCCTGCTGTTTCGTCACGCACAGTGATGTGATGAAGTCTGTGTTATAAGGTTGCAGGTGTACTACAGTCTTTGTTCACTCGAGTGAAAGGGAAGGTCTACAGGATGGTAGTGAGACCAGCTATATTATATGGGTTGGAGACTGTGGCTCTGACCAAAAAACAGGAGACAGAGCTTGAGGTGGCAGACTTAAAGATGTCAAAATTTGCATTGGATGTGAAGAGGATGGACAGGATTAGAAATTAGTACATTAGAGGGTCAGCTCAGGTTTGACGGTTGGGAGACAAAGTCAGAGAGGTAAAACTGCATTGCTTTGAACATGTGCAGAGGAGAGAAGTTGGATATATTTTGGGTAGAGAATGCTAAGGATAGAGCTGCCAGGTAAGAGGAAAAGAGGAAGGCCTAAGAGGAGGTTTATGGATGTGGTGAGAGAAAAAATGCAGGTGGTGGGAGTAACAGAGCAAGATGCAGAGGACAGGAGGATACGAAAAAAGATGATCCGCTATGGCGATGCCTAACGGAAGCAGCCAAAAAAAGAAGACAGAAAAAAGAAAACTGGCCGACCTGTTTTTTTATTTCTTTATATTTGTCATTAATAATCCTGTAGCAAGTGGAATACCTTGTGTCCCCTTTACGTCACAACACTGACAAGTGATTGCATGGATAAATGGGGCAAATGAAGGCAGTATGCAAAAACAAAGTGAAAGGAAGGAAGTTCGATCAAGTTCAAAGAAGACATGTTCAGCAAGTGCATGGCAGGTGCTGGGACTGTGAGCACAGTCGATTTTGCGCAACTGATCCAGTAAGAAAGGTGTCTAATATTAATACCCTTTCCAACTTCATCTTAACTGCAACCTTATGGTAACTGCTGATGCCAGCACTACAATTCCCATCACCAAGTGCACAACTCCAGATGATTTGATCAACACTCACAAAGGTTAAATAAAAGCAATGACAAAAATAACATGTCATCAAAGGTAGTAGCTGCTGCAATTTTCCCTTAACCACTCCGGAGTAAGAATTTCATTATCTTGGTGAATTACAGTGTTAATCTTACAGTACTCCATTCTGTCTGATCTTGGATTTGGTTTAGTCATGCTTTTTCCACCTTTTTATTTATTTATTTTTTACCTTGGACCCTGTTCTGAGAAATGTATTGTTCCAAAAGGGAACTGTGCAGTGTAGCCAAACCCTTAAGTAGCAATCTTCCTTTCTTTACCCCCATTCCCCAAAAACAACTTTTAACATTCCCAAACCCAAATAACATTTTAGTAAATTTTGCTTTTTCAAACGCAAAACAAAAAAAACTCTACATGAAACTTGGCTGTTTTGCTTATCATTACCTATTGTAATGTTACATTTCACAATGTATGAAGTGAGATTTGGGCAATTGGACAGCGTTAATACAAAGCTCTTTGCCAAGCGTGGATTTCACTTTACTACATACACCACAAGTGGCAATAAATCTGTCATGAAACAATTACATTTTTAATCCATGCATGCACAGTATTAAAAATAAAAGAGGAAATAAAAAATGGAAAATGAGCACACCATAATTTAACCGAAGGAGGCAAGCCAAGACAGAATTATGTCTTGATTTTCTTCTATAGCTGATAGAGATCTTCACTTTCAGAATGTGATTAAGATTACATTAATTGAAAATTACCTATGTAACAACACAAAATAGCTATTTACAATCTCTTTCACACCATCAAAATCCTCCTCTGTGCATGTGGCCCCCACTATAGGATGCTTTCCACAGTCCAAGCTGTACGTAGTTCACAGTATTTAAACTTGTGCTTTTCTGTACAATGTTTAAGACATGCAATTCAGTACATGGTCCACATAAATGTGCAGCTTGTAAACATCATTATTGTTTTTTAATCAGTTACAGTAAAACACGATTCAGGGAAAAAAAAAATGAAAAATTAACATATACTCAAAATTCACATATTTCTACTATTACCCCTTTCATTTCAAAAGAACACAGTTTCCTTTGAAAGCCCAATTTACAATGAACACAAATAAAAACCAAGGTCAGACACTACGAAAACCAGGAACTGACCATATTTAACTCTGTAGGAAGCAAGTTCAAAAGTGAGTAGGTCAAGTGAATATGGCTATTTGGTATAGCGAGACAGAAAAAGTACTGAGAAAAAAAAAAAAAAATTTTGAACTGAAAGGTATCAACATTTTGGGTTGTAAACATAAGTCAAACATCTCGCCGAAACACTTGGTGGAGTAGCCTGGGAAAATTGTTATTTGTTTCGGAACTACAGTATATTGATACAGGTAAAGAGGTCTGAAAATTGGTGTCAATAGTGATCGATGTCAACATTTTAGTGCCAATCAAACACTACAAGTGAACAAAATTACATTAGCCCCTGATTAAAAAAAAAAACAACAAACACACACACACACAAACACAAATATTGCATACAAAAAATACTTGTTATTTATATAGTACTTCTGATGTATCCGAGTAACCAACAGAGCTATAATGGAGTCCCCAATGTCTTAGAAAATTTCTCTGCCGAAACAGAGAAACACAGCTAGTACTTGTACAAAGTTAAAAGGAGGAAAAAAGCTGTGTAACCAGTTATGTCTTTAGGACATTTATGACACTACAAGAACAGATAGCATTTTTCGCTGAGCCATCAGTGGTGGGAAGAGGCAATAGTGGACCAGATGTGTGCAGGGGCACTTTACATTATTTTAGTCGATGTTTTGAACCCTTTCAGTTTGTATGAACTTACAAGCCCATTTCCCCAGGAATGTAAGATTGCATTGCAGTTTTGAGAAGGTACTTTTGTGCATCCATTGGTCCAGAGGTATACCAAAGAAGTTAGACCATTAAAAAGACCAGGTTCAACCTCCCCCTCAGTCTTTTCTCTCATCTGTCTTCCCGCTCTATGCTGGATGTGGGCAGAAGACTGAACAAAATAAGACACAATGCCACCTGGTAACATGTAATCCAGGTTGTATTAATATAATTTTATCTAAACTCATTTCTATTCTGCTTTTATATTTTGGGAATATTGTCTATAATAAATAACATGTTATTATTTTAATGTTCTTGCACTCTTGTTATCTGAGGGCATAGGTATAATATGTAATGTAGGGTCAGCTAGGATTATCATAACAAAAAAGGCAGACAACTGAAGATGCCAAATTAGCGGCACAGATTTTATGAAGTAAAAAAGACTAAATATTGTATGGAATGACAAATGGTACAAAGAAACAATCTGGGAAAACGGTAGTTACAGATATGGGGGGGTTGGGGTTAACTTTGACAAAACTCTCCATTGTCAATAAACTGCATAAAAAACAGTTAAACATCAGAAGTGGACATTACCAATTTGAGAGAAAAAAAAGTACAACACTTGCAAACAAATAGACTATATAGATTTCTGTAATTGGATTACATGCAGAAAATTTGTTGTGCTTGGCTGTGCGGTTGAGCCCTGCAAAGGAGCTGCTTGAATAACAAAGTTATTTTACATCAATAAGGTAAGTATTACATTAGGTTAATCATTACAGTACACCTCTGCAAAGTCACAGTTCAGAGTTCGCGGCCTCAGTCATTCACAGATTTTTCCATAGAACCAAACTAATAATTGTTAGCAGAAACCACAAATATCCTCTGCAATTTTTATGGCTTTTTTCGTGGCAATACTATACTGTACAGAGAACCGCAACTTGGGATGGTGAAAGTAGCCAACAGAATTTGAAACTGCAACTCCCAGCAGTCCCTGTAGTGGCTCTGATTGGTCTTTTGCAGAGGGTGCTGGGGCTGTTGAGGTCAAAGGATGTCAGCATGGCTTTTAAAAAGGGGGCTGGTGACCAAAAGCAAAAAAAAGTTTTTGTAATTTGTGTTTCAAGTTTCTGTCTGTCTGCCTTCTGTTGGGTTACCTGTACATATTCATTTTGTCCAGGATCGTTTTGTGCGTCTGGATTGTCTACCGTCTGCCTGTGTACATGAGGACTGTAAGTGGATTCATGGCCATCCTGCAAAGAAAGGAGCGCTCCTGTACTCGTCCACCCGTCTTCACCATTTCAGCAACTACCAGTAGGACTATCTGTACATTCCCATTCAGCGTGTGTATCTCTGGACTATCTATTTTCATCATTACATTTCATCCGTTGCCATTTTTCATTAACTTTTTCACGATTTATTGTGTGTGTTTTGTTTGTGCTTTGTTGTATTTAATGTGTAATCGCCGTAAGGGGAACAGGGGTGGTATTGTTGTTTTCTTATTTCATTTGTTTTCATTACATTCTTTATTTACTGTTTGATTACCGGTTTGCTTTGTTTTTGTCTCTGTTTGTGAGTGGGTGCGTGTCGGGTCAAGGGTGGAATCTCCACCCTAAAAATAAATAAATCACCGTCTTCTCGATTGTGCCTTCTACTTAAAAGCCTGAACCGTACCTGTCCTTTTTGGCTGATTGCTTTGTTTCTCTCTCCTCCCCCAGACATTCTCTGCTCCTGTTGGAGGTTGTGCTCCCCTGATGTTTGTCTATTGTTTAACTGATAACTAACTGCATATTGAGCTCCTCTTACTTCAGAAAGAGGCATGTTTGTTTGAAGTGTTTGAATAAAGTTCCTGTCACTACAATCTCCTCTGTTTCTGTGCAATTCTGTGACCCAAGTACCCTGAAAGCCTCACTGTCCCTGGGATTGAGCTGATGCATTGAGAGCGTCAGCACTTACCTCTGTGTGCTTGCGTGCAGCCTGTTCAAGCGCAGTTGGCTCAGTGATATTTTTTTTTTCTATCCATGGCGTCAGTTCCACTTTGTACATATTGTTCCAGTAGTTTTTAAAGTAGTTTTTACAGTTCATTAGCGGTGTGTAGAATGATCTGTTTTGCAGTAATTGTGATGCTCTTTGTAGGTGAAAAAATGTGTTCCATTAAAATTTAACTTTTTCTTTGTTAATTGTGACGTTTACTTAAAGTGCAGCAAAAAAGTATTTGGTGTCCAGGGATGCATTATCGCCCAAGTATGTGCCAGTCTAAGGGTTAAAGTCCCAAGATGCCTCCGAAACGAGCTGCACCGTCTAAGGCTTCTGGCAATGAAAACGCACTTGCATTAATTACAGTACATATAGCGGTAAATTCAGCATTTTATATTCCAGCACTGCGGGAGACATAGCAGTACAGTATACACATTTACCTTTACATTCTTTATTTTTAGGTAATATATTAAGCTGATTTTTGAAATTAAAGTGTTTTGGGGGCATATTTAGGGTTTAAACTATAAAAATAGGCATTTTTTAACCACATCCAAAATTTACGGTTTTTCACAATTTGTGGGTGCTCTAGGAACGTAACCCCTGCGAATTTTGGGGGTGTACTGTACTTTGTAATCGGACTACATACAGTGCATCTGTAAAGTATTCACAGCGCATCACTTTTCATTTCCACATTTTGTTATGTTATATTCTTATTCCAAAATGGATTAAATTCATTTTTTTTCCTCAGAATTCTACACACAACACCCCATAAGGACAACATGAAAAAAAAAGTTTACTTGAGGTTTTTGCAAATTTATTAAAAATAAAAAAAACTGATAAATCACATGTACATAAGTATTCACAGCCTTTGCTCAATACTTTGTCGATGCACCTCTGGCAGCAATTACAGCCTCAAGTCTTTTTGAATATGATGCCACAAGCTTGGCACACCTATCCTTGGCCAGTTTCGCCCATTCCTCTTTGCAGCACCTCTCAAGCTCCATCAGGTTAGATGGGAAGCGTCGGTGCACAGCCATTTTAAGATCTCTCCAGAGATGTTCAATCGGATTCAAGTTTGGGCTCAGGCTGGGCCACTCAAGGACATTCACAGAGTTGTCCTGAAGCCACTCCTTTGATATCTTGGCTGTGTGCTTAGGGTCAGTGTTCTGCTGAAAGATGAACCGTCGTCCCAGTCTGAGGTCAAGAGCGCTCTGGAGCAGGTTTTCATCCAGGGTGTCTCTGTACATTGCTGCAGTAATCTTTCCCTTTATCCTGACTAGTCTCCCATTTCCTGCTGCTGAAAAACATCCCCACAGCATGATGCTGCCACCACCATGCTTCACTGTAGGGATTGTATTGGCCTGGTGATGAGCGGTGCCTGGCTTCCTCTAAACGTGATGCCTGGCATTCACACCAAAGAGTTCAATCTTTGTCTCATCAGACCAGATAATTTTGTTTCTCATGGACTGAGAGTCCTTCAGGTGCCTTTTGGCAAACTCCAGGAGGGCTGCCATATACCTTTTACTAAGGAGTGGCTTCCGTCTGGCCACTCTACCATACAGGCCTGATTATTGGATTGCTGCAGAGATGGTTGTCCTTCTGGAAGGTTCTCCTCTCTCCACAGAGGACCTCTGGAGCTCTGACAGAGTGACCATTGGGTTCTTGGTCAACTCCCTGACTACGGCCATTCTCCCCCGATCGCTCAGTTTAGATGGCCAGCCAGCTCTAGGAAGAGTCCTGGTGGTTTCAAACTTCTTCCACTTACGGGTGATGGAGGCCACTGTGCTCATTGGGGCCTTCAAAGCAGCAGAAATTTTTCTGTAACCTTCCCCAGATTTGTGCCTCGAGACAATCCTGTCTCGGAGGTCTACAGACAATTCCTTTGACTTCATGCTTGGTTTGTGCTCTGACATGAACTGTCAACTGTGGGACCTTATATAGACAGGTGTGTGCCTTTCTAAATCGTGTCCAATCAACTGAAATTACCCAGGTGGACTCCAATTAAGCTGCAGAAACATCTCAAGGATGATCAGGGCAAACAGGATTCACCGGAGCTCAATTCTGAACTTCATGGCAAAGGCTGTGAATACTTATGTACATGGGCTTTCTCAATTTTTTTTTATTTTTAATAAATTTGCAAAAATCTCAAGTAAAATTTTTTCACATTGTCATTATGGGGTGTTGTGTGTAGAATTCTAAGGAAAAAAATGAATTTAATCCATTTTGGAATAAGGCTGTAACATAAGATGTGGAAAAAGTGATGCGCTGTGAATACTTTCCAGATGCACTGTAGCGCACGTTAAAAGTAACGTGTTACTTTAGTGCTCTGGCTGTGTTGCTGAGATTAGCACTGTAGATTCAGCTCATCAAGACAAATTTAACTATTTCTTAAATACTGAGAAAGAATAGGGCGGCACGGTGGTGCTCCGGTTTCTTCCCGCAGTCTAAAGACATGCAGGTTAGGTGGATTGGCGATTCTAAATTGACCCTAGTGTGTGCTTGGCGTGTGGGTGTGTTTGTGTGTGTCCTGTGGTGGGTTGGCACCCTGCCCTGGATTGGTTCCTGCCTTGTGCCCTGTGTTGGCTGGGACTGGCTCCAGCAGACCCCCGTGGCCCTGTGTTCAGATTCAGCGGGTTGGAAAATGGATGGATGGATGAGAAAGAATACTTCAGCCAGAAAAAGGAAAACTGCAACCTGGAAATGTATTTTGTGAATACTTCAAGCATGTGCAAAACAAAAACATGCATAGGCTGACAAAAGTGCAACAGACATGCGCAGATTACAAAACTCTTACAAGGAACCCAGTTATGGGTTTACGTGGCCACATAATCAAATTATTCGTGGAGATATCTATCTCTGTTAATCAGGTTTCTCAGATGCCAATAACCTGAATCCTTTATTCACATTAAGCGGCTTTCAGAGACTCTGAAGTCACATTCCGACTTTATCACACTGGGCCATTCTTGACTGGACTGCTACACATGTAACAAGCATTCTCTCTTAAACAGCCATTGAAAATTCAGGACTTAAGGCATTTGTTTTTTTTTACTTGGATTAATTTTTTTTTTTTTAAATAGTGCAATTTAAACATCCTTTAATTATAACTTGCTATTTCTGCCATACCTTTTACCAGACCTACACATAGATGACAGTGGAAGGACCACATAGGCCATTTGAAACAACCTCTTACGTTTGCTCCACTGAAGGTAAGGAAACTTAAAATATATATTCAAACCACATTAATACAATTCAGGGTTGACAGCAACTGGAGGGGCATTGTTGTGTCGAAATAAAGGCACTCATTTTCTTATCACTTTGTTGCCACTTCACTTTTTATCTTGATATGAGAGGTAAACTACATAAAACACAGAGACAAATAATGACCCAAACAATTGGCTGCTATCATCCCAAATCATGACACAATCCTGCCTCTAAGCTCTGCAGGCAACTCCTTTGACCACATGGCTTGGTTTTTGCTCTGATAAGCAGTACTGACCACAGGTGGACTTCAAACAAGGTGCATAAATATTTCAATGATGAACTGAAAGGGATATAACTGAGCCAGTTTGCAAGAGTCATGGCAAAGGGTATCAATACTTGTGTCCATGTGATATTTCATTTTTAATAAATTTGCAAAATATTCTAAAATCCTGTTATTGCTTTGATATTCTGGAGTACAGAGTGTTGATTCATGTGGGGGGAAAAAACTAACTTAAGCAATTTTAGGATAAGGCTCTAAAAAATGTAAAAAAAAAAAAAAAAACAAAATGAAGGGGACTGAATACTTTCTGAATCCACTGTAGTTGTTTAACTAATATGTTATACTAGTCAAGAGTCTTGAATCCAAAGCTGGTTGATAACATTGCTCTGTTACGGACAATTAATAAACCATCTCAAATGGTTCATATAGTAAGCCTCCTTTCAAATTTCAATTCATTTCAAAAATAAGCTTGTGATTCTGTAAAATATTCTGAATACAGTTGGTGTTAAGACTTTAAAATATAGGTGGGTGAGACAGCATATTATTTCTTCAATTACCTTTGAAAATATCTGTATGTTTTCTTTTGTTGTTGCCATTTGTATATATTTTGAACAACATAGATCTAAACCCATTAACATCACACATATGCTACCTGGAAACATTGTTTGTGTGAAGGTAAAAGAAAGGCAAATATAGGAAGAAATAGAGGGTTACCTTGAATTTGATAGAGTGGGATTAAACTACAAAGAAAGTAGTGGTAGATGTATTAAATTAACAACAACTGCTGAAAGCTCAATACTAACAAACAGGAGTTACATATTGCTGATTTTAAGTTTTTGTTTAAACTCTTTTGGCCTCTACTTTAATACATTATGCTAAACATAGCCCCTATTCAACAAATATTTTTTCAAAAGAGAACAACCAACAATAGTGATTTACACCTATTATAATCTAATTTCAGCATCTGAACAAGCAATTATTTTATTCTTTCTTTAGAAAGGAGAATGAAGACCTTACTTGGCAAGGAGTTTTTATGATTAAAACTTTGCTTAGGTGGGATTGGGTTTGAGATATGAATACTCCAAGAGCACCAGAGTGAGAGAGGAGCCAAGAGCCGTAGAGGAGTGGCAGTGAGCTAGCCCAATTCATCTAAGTCAATGTGTGAGGGAAGAGAGGTACTACTTGTGACAGCTGTGGAAAGTGTGCAAAATGGGAACTGGGAAGCTAATTTATAACAGTATAAAAGGTGTTGAACTCTGAGATCCAACCATCCATTTTCTAAAAAGGTTTAAATCACACAGTATATATTCTTTGTTGCTTGATACTTTCAAAAATATTTCAAGAGGTTTGAGATAATTCCAAAACTTCAACACATAAAATGTCTACAAACGGTGAATTATGGCTTTGGAATATTCTGTATATTTTATCATTTACCTGGTTTCATTGGAAACTGCAAGAAAAAAAAACCTTTCAGGATGATTTAAAAGCATAGCAGCAAACAATCTGCGTTAGTATTTTCTACTGGCCTTAAAATAACAGACTGGGCAAGCTTCAACATGAAATTTACAACTCAATAAAATATCAGTATACAATTCCTGAATATTTACATTTGGAAGACCAAATGTGGTCTAAATCTGCATTATTCACTGGTTAGATCTGTCTCTCTAAAAAATGCAAAATCATCTTGGAATAAATCAAACTGATAAAAGCCAATGTCTACCATAACGCTGACTAAGACAGACTGGATTTTTGGCATGATATTCTTCAGTAAAATAGCGTGTACATTACTATTGAGAACAAAAAAAAATTAAAAGTAACAAATTTAAAATTATGATAAGATTTATTATGTACAATCAAAAAACTGGAATATTATATATTTCATGAAATGAAATCAGAAAAATGTGCTTAAGCTTAAATTCTTACTTGCTTTCTCTTTTAGAAGGTTGACCTGCTGCTTCAAATACTCAATAACTTGGTCTGCTTCCGTTGCCCTCTGCTCTAATCTATTCAGGACTGGGTTGTTTCCAGACATGTTTCTCACCAAATTAATCCAACGCCTATAACAAATTGAGTAAATAAAGGAAAAATAAGCTAATGTACATGCAACAAACAGAGACATTCAAAGCATTTGATAAGACAGCATCCAAAATGTAACTGTGGAAAAGTACAATATTATATGGAATGAAATATAAAAATACTATTGTATTGAAGAGAGTGTATATTTTCCGCTCCTTACTGTGCTGCACTTACACAAAAATGGGTTCAAAAACAAAAACATTCAAAATCATTGTACCTGTTGAGAAAAATCAAACCACATACAGTGTTCTCCCCAGAAATTTTTTCCAGCTGGTTGGCAAGAAAAAGTAGCCGGGTGGGGCAGAACAGGGAAATTTGGTGGTGGGGAAAATTAAATGTGCACTGTTTTTATTAGTTATTATTATTTTCCAAAGCTCAATATGACTTCCTTTCTTAAGGTTTGACCCTTGTGCCAGATTATAAATAAATTTTATTAAATTTAAGAAGTATCCAATTCAGGATGGTGCAATCCAAACAAAAATTTTAAATAACAATTGTTATGACATAAACCAAGAGGCACAAGTATTGTCGCTGTCGGGAAGAAAAGTGAAAGGAATGAAAAAAAAAAGCTTAGGAAACCTAATGAAGAAAAATGTAAAAATATTCTTCAAAGCCAACTTGCATATGCAGAAGGTGTCTTCAGTTAAATATTTATTCTTCTTTTCTTCCTAGAGGCCCAGTTGTCTGAAGCTTTTTCATAATCAAAGTCCCCAGGATCTGGGCCCTCCAAGGAGTTCACTCATCGTACACTGTAGTAGTGACTGTACGGCAAAGTCATGAGAATGCCAGCTAGTGTCACTGGCCATTTTCAGGTTAATCTGGGGAATGTTCAGAATATTTTGAATTTCCGTTAAACCAGCCATCCTAACTAAAGAATTTTGGAAGAAATAGAATAGCTGCCTTAAGATGTTCAGTTTTGTTAAATAGGGTACAGCAGCTGCTGCTTGGGCACTTGCAAGGGCCAATCGGTGATTTTACACAGTGGCAGGTGACCAAGAGTCCAGATGTTTGATCTCTAAGCAGTTTTGCCACACCTTTCTGTTTCCCAATTATAACAGCTGTTCCATCTGACCCTAGTCTAACCAGATTAGCAGTTTTCAAGCCTAGAGTGTTCATAATCTCACTTAGTGTGTTGGTTATATAGTCTCTGCTTTGCGTTCAATCATATTGCAGGTTGATACAAAACTAACTCTGACCTCTTTAGTGACCTGGCAAACACATTTAATGTAAATAATTGTTTTACATCTGAGATATCTGCGATTTAATCATACAGAATACTGAAAAACTTTTCTGTGTTTATATTTTTCAGCATGTTAGATTTTATTTCTGACGCTAAGACATACAGCAGCTCTTACATTATTCTTTCAGAGGTGTAATGTGTATTTTTACCAACATTGAGACAACCTATTTCTTTACAGTGTTCCAACAGCTTTTCAAACAACGTTGTATTTGGCAACACATTTTTTGCCAAACAATGCATGGATCTTAAAGCTCCCACAAAGGCATCTCTCTGTACGTTATTTAACACAGATACAGATCTTTCAATTTGACCGATTCCCGTTTGCTCTAGTACACGCTTTCCTAAATGGTCAGCAAAAGATTCAATGTGCATTTTACTTTTTTCATGGTCCAGCAAGCTTTCTTTTCTAATTCTTGTGTATGGCACGTTTACCCAAAGTAACCCCTCCATTGGGGGTGTCTGTTTGAGTATTTCATGCACAATGAGCACCACATAACATTTTCTTTGACCATTAGCCAATCAAAATCTTTAAACCATTGTTTGTTTATACCAGATAAGCGGTCCTTAGATTTATCAATTGGCAGAGTGTGTGCTGAAAAGACTTCCCCTGATGGACCAGCCTCTGCAATGTCTTTGTCTGAAATTGCCACATCAGGAGTTGACGCTGCACCTTCATTAGTTTGTGACGTCAATTTCAAGAACCTATCAATAAGACTTTTGAGTGGGAAAGGGATAGCCTTTTGGATATTCAATTCACACTTGCACTACAGCAGGTACACATTCTCGACATTTCCACTTTAATCTTGACACTTATGTCGAGAATAAAGTTGACATTTCTACTGTATTTTTGCCATTTATCTCGTGATTAAATTAGACATGTTGACTTTATTCTCGTTGTTTGTCATTAAAGTAGAACATCGTAAAGTAAACCATCTTAAAATGAATGTTTAATTTACTGGATTTTCTCAAACCCTGTCATAAGTTATGTAGCAACATGTCAACTTTATTTTCATTTTAAGCGTCAAGATTAAAGTGGAAATGTTGAGAATAAAGTCAACATCTCGACTTTATTCTCGACATATAGTTTTTTTTCTTCACTTTGTCCGTATTTTTTTTTCTTCACCGTGGCCCTAATATGCTTCCGTACAAAACCCTAAGTAATTCAGTGACAAAACTTTTGCTCAGGACACAGTATGTGCTGCAAGGGTTTTTGCACACTTTTTGCAATATGGACGCAGGTCCAAATATGAGCAAATATAAGAACGGCAGATGGGGTCACTTTAAACAGGAACCACAGTGAGTGCTACAAGGATTTTTGCACACAGAACAACTGTATTATATTTATATATATATATATATATATATATATATAAATAAACAAATATATATATTTGGGTATTTTGATATCTATACTAATAAAAGGCAAAGCCCTCACTCACTCACTGACTCATCACTAATTCTCCAACTTCCCGTGTAGGTAGAAGGCTGAAATTTGGCAGGCTCATTCCTTACAGCTTACTTACAAAAGTTGGGCAGGTTTCATTTCGAAATTCTACGCCTAATGGTCATAACTGGAAGGTATTTTTCTCCATTAACTGTAATAGAGTTGAGCTGGAAAGACATGGGGGGCGGAGTTTCGTGACATCATCACGCCTCCCACGTAATCACGTGAACTGACTGTCAACGCAGTGCGAGAAAACCAGGAAGACCTCCAAAAGCGCTTAAGAAAACATGCATTATATAATTGAGAAGGCAGCGAAACAATAAGAAGCGAGCGAGTGACATATACTACCATATTCATAAGTGCTGCTACCTCGGAAAGAAAGCAAGGTGTAAACCTAAACTTTAAATTAAGTTCATAGACAGGCTACCACTGGCATTTCACATGCCCACAGGTAATGCGGGATACAAGTTTAATGAGAGGACGCAGGATATAAACGAGAGTTTTGATCACTTTGTAACTAAGTTAAAATTGTAGGTGAAGGGGTGTGCTTATGCAAATTCGAGACTGTGTTTGTGGGGATTGACAGTTAAGGCGGGTGGGGAGTCACGCCATCATCTCCCTCCCATTCATCTCATTTCGCTCTGAGCTGAGCTCAGCTAACGCCGTCTTCCAAGCAACTTCGCCAGACTGCCACCAAATACTCACAGAAAAATCCACAAGTTAATACACACGTTGTCTCTAGAGTTTCTCCACACTGAATCCTCCAGGCACTACTTACAAAAGGTTACATTGACAATCGTGTTACATTATTTTTAAAATCTTTCCTTTTCTTAGCACAAGCACAGCTGAGAAGCTTCATGCATGTGCTCCATAACGCTTAAAAATAATGCATTTAATCACACTTTGCATTACAAGCAAAGGGGAGCTTTTGTCAATGCATGATTTCCTGGTACACCGATTACATTGATCAGCGCATCCCGATTCATTTTACCCTCGCACCACCTTAGTTTGAGAAGAAGTATGAAAAAATATGAGGTTAACACAAAAACAGATCACCAATTCAAGCTTTATGAATAATCGATTCGCCATCAATAATTGTTTTGGTAAAGCCATCCTCCTTCCATTTTATAATTTTTCCGCCACTAGCCATGATTAAATGAACGGTAAAAAAGTAAAAGCAAAGCGAGGGTGACTTATTTAGGCAGGCATATATATGACAGCAACACTCATGACAATGTCAATCATGTTACGTTATTATTAAAATGTTTCCTTTTCTTTTTCATTACTTCTTTAACACACTACTTCTCCGCTGCGAGGCGCGGTATTTTGCTATATATATATATATGAATGACCTCCAAAGAGCGCTGAGACTTTTGATATCATGAACGTGTCTGCAAAAACTGGGGTCTCCTGCCCAGCAAAAGTCGAGCAGCCAGCGCTGCATAGCTGTGCCGCCTTTGAGACGCTGACTGCGCTTCTGCCTTAAGTCAAAGTGAGCACTTTTAATTTTTTCATCCTCCCCGCGCTATAGCCCAGACAAGTGCAAACACGGACCCCTTTTCTACACCACGGCAAAATAATATTAAGGCGATTCACACTTTCTTTTGCACGTATACGATTATGAGGTCCTCAGCTCGGATTATGAAGACACGCACAGGAGTGGAGGACTGACAGTGCCATCACAGCCGATTAATGGCGGGACATCTCACCAGTCTACACAAGACCCACCACGACTGTCAACAACAACAACAACAACATTTATTTATATAGCACATTTTCATACAAACAGTAGCTCAAAGTGCTTTACTTATTAAAGAATAGAAAAATAAAAAGACACAATTATAAAACAAAATAAATCAACATTAACATCGAATAAGAGTAAGGTTCATTGGCCAGGGGGGACAGAAAAAACAAAAAAACTCCAGACGGCTGGAGAAAAAAATAAAATCTCTAGGGATTCCAGACCATGAGACCGCCCAGTCCCCTCTGGGCATTCTACCTAATATAAATGAAACAGTCCTCTTTGGATTTAGGATTTTCACGGAAGGGCTTGATGATGATGATGGTCACGTAGACTTCTGCCTTTTAATCCGTCCATCATTGTTTGAGCATCATGAAGCTTTAAATAGGTGGTGGTGGCGCAGGAAAAAGAAACAGAAAAGAGAGTAGGGGTCATTACCGATTTTAGAGCCACCATGAATAGTTATTTTGAGGAGATTAAACATATAGAGTATCAGGATTGAGTTAAATTACGATTAAAATGAAGTTATAAAAAGGCCATGTTAAAGTAATGTGTTTTCAGCAGTGTTTTAAAGTGCTCTACTGTATCAGCCTGGCGAATCCCTATTGGCAGGCTATTCCAGATTTTAGGTGCATAGCAGCAGAAGGCCGCCTCACCACTTCTTTTAAGTTTTGTTCTTGGAATTCTAAGGAGACACTCATTTGAGGATATGAGGTTACGATTTGGAATATAAGGTAGTTGAAAACTATTTATATCTTTTTTGGGTAGTCCTGAGAGGAGTGCATTACAGTAATCTAGTCGACTGAAAACAAACGCGTGAACTAATTTCTCAGCATCGTTCAGTGATATAAGCGGTCTAACTTTACTTATGTTTCTTAAGTGAAAAAATGCTGTCCTAATGATCTGATTAATATGTGATTTAAAATTCAGATTACAGTCAACAATCACCCCTAAGCTTTTTACCTCCGTCTTGACTTTTAATCCTAATGTATCCAGTTTATTTCTAATAGCCTCATTGTATCCATTATTGCTGATCACTAAAATTTCAGTTTTCTCTTTATTTAACTTGAGAAAATTACTATTCATCCATTCTGAGATACTAGTCAGACATTCTGTTAGTGAATCAATAGAATCAGGGTCATCAGGAGCTATTGATAAGTACAGCTGTGTGTCATCAGCATAGCTGTGGTAGCTCACGTTGTGCCCTGAGATAATCTGACCTAACGGAAGCATGTAGATTGACCCCAAAAGGCGATCATAACGTCAGCGAACACATCTCTCTATACTATATAAAAGAAAAAGGCAACTTTCCTTTCTTTACACCTTTTTTCCTTTTATCCCAAACCAAAGCCTTTCTCTCTTAACACTGCAGAGGACACAAAACTAATTTTCTTTAAATGCCGGTAAGGCACAAATTTGAACGTTCACATAGAAAATGTAATTTCAATGTACCTGTACTTCTTAAAACGTTAATGTTTTACTGTTTAATAACTTATAGACTATAATTTATTATTTTTCCCTTGCACTCAGTGACCAAACCTATACCCACACATATAGACACATACAAACATACACACAAGTATATGTATGTGTATATATATACACACACACACACATACATACACACATATATATAATTTGTGTGTGTGTGTGTATGTGTGTGTGTATATATGATGTAGATAGGTATGTATATATATATGTGTGTATATGTAGATATGTATATAGATATGTAGATATGAAGATATGTATGTGTATATATATGTATATATGTATGTATGTATGTATGTATGTATGCATGCATGCATGCATGCATGTGTGTGTGTGTGTGTGTGTATATATATATGACACCAGCAATCCAAGCTGTGAGAAAACAGTAAAAAGGAGGCGTGTCAGACATCATGGTACATTTTCTGATGCAGCTAGACGAAAACAACTTTGTGACGCTGCCGCCAAATACACAAAACAATTACTTTGACAATCATGTTACATTATTTTTAAAATGTTTCCTTTTCTTTTTCATAACTTCTTTAACACATGACATCGCTGCGAAGCGCAGGTATTTTGCTATACATATATATATATATAAATAGATATGACAACAACACTCATAACAGTGACAAAACAATTACATTGACAATCATGTTACGTTATTTTCAAAATGTTTCCTTTTCTTTCTCTTTCCTTCTTTAACACACTACTTCTCTGCTGCGAAGCGCGGGTATTATGCTAGTATATATATATATATATATATATATATACTGTATATATATAAATAGATATGACAACAACACTCATATCAATGACAAAACAATTACATTAACAATCAAGTGACGTTATTTTTAAAATTTTTCCTTTTCTCTTTCATAACTTCTTTAACACACTACTTCTCCACTGTGAAGTGCGGGTATTCTGCTAGTATAATATAATTATAAGTCGCACTATACAGATTGTGCGGACGCTAAGAACAGAGACATCACTTCTTGACGCCCTTTGTCTGATATCTGCCAGGCTGGTTCAACTAGACTTTTTTTTTTTATTTTATCAGACCTCCTCTTGCCTGCCCACCTCCACATCCTCTTTGCTTGTGAACCGCCGCTCCATTCCCACTATTAGCATGTACAGCCCCCTCTCGTCCGCCCACCTCTCCATACTCCTTGCTACTGTATTAAGCTGCTACACCCCCACTATTACCAAGTACAGTCTGCTCTCGAAACGCCCACCTCCCCATACTCTTTGTTCCGCCTCGACACCTGCTATTAGCTTTATTAGTATTTGCCCACCCGCCCGCTCGTCCCTTGCCATCTCTGCAGATCATTAGATCTTCCTGTGTCTGCAGATCTGCGGCTGTCATCTCACAATGTCATACGAGATGACAGCCGGGCGGAATGCCTGGTAAAAAGACGCTAGGGAGAACACTGACATAGCTGTATGGATAGGTGGAAGGAAGGATAAGATGAAAAATAGAACAAAAACTGGGTTGGAGAGACATAGAAAAAATAACATCAAAAATGTTCACTCTCAAAGCTAATTGATCATTTCCAACTGTTGTGTGTCAGTGGAAACAAAAAAAAAACACAAAAAAATTCAAAAGAGATAACAAGTCCAACCCATGAAAATGTGCACAAGTACAAAAATATCAAAGATAGCCAAAAAAAAAGTATAACTTTGACCAGCTGCATTTATACATTATAATCCTAAACATCAAAGTGAAAACTAAAATCCTGAACTACTACAGTGGAACCTCGATTCACGAACGTCTCGGTACACGTACAAATCGGTTTACGACCAAAAAGTTTGCCAAACTTTTGCCTCGGTTCACAACCACACACTCTGTATGCGAACAAGCCAGTTTCCCTTTCGGTTTGTATGTGTTCAGTCTCTCCCTGTGTATTTCCTGTGCAGCGAGCAAGAGAGAGAGAGCGAGAGAGCGCAACACACACGAGAAAGACAAACACACAGGCATGCGAGAGAGAGAGAGACAGACAGACACACACACACACACACACACACAGGCAGCGGCAAGAGAGACGCACACACACAGACAGCACGAGAGAGAGACGCACACACACAGACAGCACGAGAGAGAGACGCACACACACAGACAGCGCGAGAGAGAGACGCACACACATAGACAGCACGAGAGAGAGCTGGACGCATAAGGTAGGAAGGCAGTTAAAGAATGCAATGGGCTTGATTTTGTTTTCACTTCTGTTTACAGTGACAGGTTCGTAATGTGCACTGTTGCAATGTTACTTTTCTTGGTGGTTTATTAAATTACGGATTTTTGCGAATGTTCATTTTTTTCCCTTTGCTTAAAACTCAAAAAAAAAAAAAAAAAAGTGTTTTTAGCCAGCGGTTGGTAGCGTGAACTATTGCAGTGTTAGTTTTCTCTGTTGTTCAAGGTTTTCTCAGTGTTACTCAATGTTTTTACATTTAGTTTACTATTATGCTGTGCATTCTATGGTTTAATTAACTGTATCTGTGCTTAAAAACTTAAAATATATATACTCAGCAAAAAAAGAAACGTCCTCTGACTTTCAACTGTTTTTACTTTCAGTAAACTTAATGTGTAAATATTTGTATGAACACTAAAAGAGTCAACACCATAAGACATAAACTAAAAATGTTTCACAATGTGTCCCTGAATGAAGGGAGGCTCAAAATCAAAAGTACCAGTCAGTATCTGGTGTGGCCACCAGCTGCTTGAAGTACTGCAGTGCATTACCTCTTCATGGACTGGATCAGATTTGTTAGTTCTTGCTGTGAGATGTTACCCCACTTTTCCACCAAGGCACCTGCAAGTTCCTGGACATTTCTGGGGGGAATGGCCCTAGCCCTCACCCTGCGATCCAACAGGTCCCAGACGTGCTCAATTCTTTCGACGATAAACACAAATCCGTCCATCACCCCTCGTGAGACAAAACCGTGACTCATCAGTGAAGAGCACTTTTTGCCACTCCTGTCTGGTCCAGCGAAGGTGGGTTTGTGCCCATAAGCAGTGTTGTTGCTGGTGATGTCTGGAAAGGACCTGCCTTACAACAGGCCTACAAGCCCTCAGTCCAGCCTCTCTCAGGCTATTGCGGACAGTCTGACGACTGATGGAGGGATTGTGTGTTCCTGGTGTGACTCGGGCAGTTGTTGTGGCCATTCTGTACCTGTCACACAGGTGTGATATTCGAATGTAACGATCCTGTGCAGGTGTTGTTACACGTGGTCTTCCACTGCGAGGATGATCAGCTGTCCTTCCTGTCTCCCTGTAGCGCTGTCTTAGGCGTCTCACAGTGCGGACATGGCAATTTATTGCCCTAGCCACATCAGCAGTCCTCATGCCTCCCTGCAGCATGCCTAATGCACGTTCACGCAGATGAGCAGGGACCCTGGGCATCTTTCTTTGGGTGTTTTTCACAGTCGGGAGACAAGTCTCTTTAGTGTCCTGCGTTTTTAGAACTGTGACCTTAAATGCCTACTTTCTGTAAGCTGTTAAGGTCTTAACGACCATTCCACAGGTGCATGTTAATTAATTGATTATGGTTAGTTGAACATGCATGGAAAACATTGTTTAAACCCTTTACAATGAAGATCTGTAAAGTTATTTGGATTTTTAAAACATTATTGTTGAAATACACAGTCCTGAAAAAGGCACGTTTCTTTTTTTGCTGAGTATATATATTTACATATAGTTTGTATGGTCTGGAACGGATTAATTGTATTTACATACAATCCTATGGGGGAAGTTGCTTCGGTTCACAACGAATTATGGTCGTGAACCGAGGTTCCACTGTACTTCTTTCGGCTGCTCCCATTAGGGGTTGCCACAACGGATCATCTTCTTCCACATCTTTCTGTCCTCTGCATCTTGTCCTGTTAAACCCATCGACTGCATGTTCTCTCTCACCACATCCACAAACCTTCGCTTAGGCCTTCCTCTTTTCCTCTTCCCTGGCAGCTCTATCCTTAGCATAATTCTCCCAATATACCCAGCATCTCGACTCTGAACATGTCCAAACCAATGCAATCTCGCCTCTCTGACTTTGTCTCCCAACCATCCAACTTGAGCTGACCCTTTAATGTACTCATTCTAATCCTATCCATCCTTGTCACACCCAGTGCAAATCTTAGCATCTTTAACTCTGCTACCTCCAGCTCTGTCTCCTGCTTTCTGGTCAATGCCACCGTCTCCAACCCATATAACATAGCTGGTCTCACTACCGTCCTGTAGACTTTCCCTTTCACTCTTGCTGATACCCGTCTGTCACAAATTACTCCGGACACCCTTCTCCACCCATTCCACCCTGCCAGCACTCTCTTCTTTACCTCTCTTTCATAATCTTCATTACTCTGTACTGCTGATTCCAAGTATTTAAACTCATCCACCTTCGCCCACTCTACTCCCTGCTTCCTCACCATTCCACTGACCTCCCTCTCATTTGCACACATGTATTCTGTCTTGTTCCTACTGACCTTCTTTCCTCTCCTCTCTAGAGTCTCCTCAACCTGCACCCTACTATCGCTACAGATCACAATGTCATCAGCAAAGATCATAGTCCACAGGGACTTCTGTCTAATCTCGTCTGTCAACCTTATTATTAATATTTAATTAGTGAAATATACTGTTCTGATTAAGCGATCAGTCCCTCTGAATAACCATTACCAACTTGCTCATTTATGAACAATGACCTTCCAGATCACACATCAGGCTAATTGGCTCCCACCTGACATCAATGATAGTGGTTCTGATTATTTCAGGGAAAAAAAAGAAAAAAAAAAGATTGATCCTTAATGATTCTATTGCTAGAAGTGCAATGCAAACTCAATAATTCACCATGGTTGGGAAAACGTCTTTCTAATAGGGCTCCAGGATGAAGTTGTAGAAAACTACAAGGTAGGAGGATACAAGAATATACTGTATATTCTTCTGAGTATCGTTTAGAGCATTGTTAAGAGGAATAAGGTGTACAGCACCACCAACAATTTGATTGGATCGGGCAACCCCTACAAACTGAAGTCTAAACTTCTTAACTACACATGCAGTCTTCACAGGTCAAAGGCAAAAGTTAAACTGAGAGAAGAAATTAAGGGCTACATAATGATAACACATTCATCTTATATGACACACCTAGGTAACAAGAAACACCTGTCAGCTTGTCATGTTCCAATTATTTTGCTCACTTGAAAAACTGGGTGGAAAATTGTGTTTTTGTTGATAAGTGAGTTTCCTCCGCAGGGTGTCTGGGCTTTCCCTTAAAGATAGGGTGAGAAGCTCAGTCATCCGGGAGGGGCTCAGAGTAGAGCCGCTGCTCCTCCGCATCGAGAGGAGTCAGATGAGGTGGCTTGGGCATCTGATCAGGATGCCTCCTGGACGCCTCCCTGGTGATGTGTTCCGGGCACGTCCAACCGGGAGGAGGCCCTGGGGAAGATCCAGGACACGCTGGAGGGACTATGTCTCCCGGCTGGCCTGGGAACGCCTTGGGATTCTCCCGGAAGAGCTGGAAGAAGTGGCCAGGGAGAGGGAAGTCTGGGCCTCTCTGCTTAAGCTGCTGCCCCCGCGACCCGACCTCGGATAAGCGGAAGAGGATGGATGGATTGATAAGTGAGTGAATGAGTCAGTCAACTGTGCTTTATATACTGTATATACACATACAAGTACATACAGTATATACACACACATACACACTATATATATGTAATAAAGCCTCAAATTACATGAATTGGCAGTGGGAAGCAAATGTAAAATGCAATAAAATGTGTAAAAATTAAACTTGGCACTGCACATGGTGACATGCTTTTTTTCTTATACTGCTAAAGAGGAACTTCTCTTTCTGTTGACCTGTCTCAGTCATTAATGTAGTTTTGTGCTTTTTGGTGGCAGCATAAGGCCAGGTTTATGCCTCACACTATGTGACACGTGCTCTCGCAGACGCTTCTGCTACGCAAGCAGTGTACCGTTTATACTTGCGTGCCTACTTTACATAAATCTGGAAGATGCCACCAGGTGGCAGTGTGAGATTTCATCGTGGTGAGAAAACGTTCAGTTTCACTGTTTTGTGAATTGCCCGAAACATCCATTAAATTCCTAGGACACCTTGCCAGAAAATCTCTGAAAAAGGATGGATGTTTAATGAGTACATCCATCAATCCAAGGACACACCCCTTCCATCCAGTAAGCATCAGGTGCGAAGCAGAAACAATCCCTGGACATGGCATCAGCTCATCACAAGGTGAATACAAGCACACACACACAAACACACTAGCATCATTTTAGCGTCACCAAATCCCCAAACCTGCATGTCTTTGGAAGGAAACCAAAGCACATTGTGGAAATCCACCACGAAAACATGCAAATTCCAAGCAGGGAACACCAGGGATGTGATTCCCTGACAGGCAGCAGCACTACTACTCTGCCACCATGTCGCTCTCTCCTGTGTAATTATTAACAGTAGTCAATATTTAAATGAAGTTGAGGATTTATCTGTAAAATGTAAAATACATACTTTAATGCATTTCATCATGAAAGTGATATCAAGTATAAATCTAAGGATTCAAAATGTGCAGAAAGCTGAAATATCATACATGTAATGTGTTCTGTGTGGCAGTTGCTTATTGTCGCTGTGGTCAGTTCAGGAGGAAGCCCCAAAAGCATGTAGTGATTAACAAATGGATAGGTTTTAAGATGTTAATGATGGTTTACTTTAATGCCAAAATAAACTATGAGATTAAAGTGTACATTTCAAGCCAAAATTTCTACTTTAAATCACATAACAGACATTTTCACTGTGTCCCTGCTTTTTTAAAAATTGTATCACGTCATTACGATGGGGAATATGTGACGCTCGAATATAAATGCACCAAGAATGTATTTGTATGTTGCCATTTTGCTTCACCACATCAAAACATTCAAACATTGAAGCACGCACATTGATCCTAAAGAATCTGCAAGGTGGCTTGCTGTCACATGTTGATAGTAAATAAAGACTCTGACGTCATATTCTGATTTTTTGCTTTTACTACAACTCACACACGTGTCAATTTCTGAGGATATGCTCAGAGGATGTGTCAAATGAAAGCATGCTCAAACATGATCTGAGCATGAAGTATAAACAGGCCCTTATAAAGAAATAACTGCCCACCAAGGACCCCCTCTCATCCACAATCATGTTAAATGAATCTAACCTAATGTTGCTATAATTCACTCACAGGAATGTGCAGTGGCCCAAAACAAAGATATGTTCCCTGTTGTACTGTCATTCAGTCACACTCACTGGTATTTCAGAGAGTCACATGGGTATATTCACACTGTCTTGCCATAGTGTGTGAACAAGGCATTTGTACGCCTGCTGTTACTCCCTTTATCACTCCCTATTGAGCCTCTCATGTTCCCACCTGTCATATTTAAAGACCCATATATACACTGCTCACAAAAATTAAAGGAACACTTTAAAGAAACACATTAGATACATCAGATCTCAATATGAAGTTGGATATCTATACAAATAACGACAGGGCAAAGTCTTAGGAACAAAAGGATGCCAAGTCTTTTAATGGAAATAAAAGTTTTCTGCCTACAGAGGGCTCAATTGTGTAGACACCCTAAAATCAGAGTGAAATGAAGATGTGGCAGGCTAGTCCATTTTTTCAAAAACTTAATTTCTGCTACTCAAAATGCTTTTCAGTATCTTGTGTGGCCCCCACGAGCTTGTATGCATGCTTGACAATGTCGGGCATGCTCCTAATGAGACGACGGATGGTGTCTTGTGGCATTTCCTCCCAGATCTGTATGAGGGCATCCCTGAGCTGTTGTACAGTCTGAGGAGCAACCTGGCGGCCCCTAATGGACCGAAACATAATGTCCCACAGATGTTCTATTGGGTTTAAGTCAGGGGATCGTGAAGGCCATTCAATTGTTTCAATTCCTTCATCCTCCAGGTACTGCCTGCATACTCTTGCCACATGAGGCCGGGCATTGTCGTGCATTAGGAGGAAACCAGGACCTACTGCACCAGCGTAGGGTCTGACAATGGGTTCAAGGATTTCATCTCGATACCTTATGGCAGTCAGAGCACCATTTCCTACGCAGTAGATGTCTGTGCGTCCCTCCATGGATATGCCTCCCCAGACCATCACTGACCCACCACCAAACCTGTCATGTTGAACGACGTTGCAGGCAGCATATCGTTCTCCTTGTCTTCTCCAGACTCTTTCACGCCTATCACAGCTGCTCAGGGTGAACCTGCTCGCCTGTAAAAGTACAGGCGCCAGTGGCGGACTTGCCAATTCTGGTGTTCTTGAGCAAATGCCAGTCGAGCTCCACGGTGCTGGGCAGTGAGCACAGGGCCTACTACAGGACGTCGGGCCCTCAGGCCATCTTCATGAAGTCTGTTCCTGATTGTTTGGGTAGAGACATTCACACCAGTGGCCCTCTGGAGGTCATTCTGTAGGGCACGAGCAGTGCTCAGCCTGTTCCGCCTTGCACAAAGGAGCAGGTATCGGTCCTGCTGATGGGTTGAGGACCTTCTACGGCCCTGTCCAGCTCTCCGAGAATAACAGCCAGTCTCCTGAAATCTCCTCCATGTTCTGGAGATTGTGCTGGGAGACACATTAAACCTTCTTGCTGCAGCACGTGTGGATGTGCCATCCTGGAGAAGTTGGACAACCTGTGCAACTTCTGTAGGGTTAAGGAATCGCCTCATACTGCCAGTAGAGATAATTACTCAAGCCAAAACTAGCACGAGTGGAAAACCAGCCAAAAAAGATCAAGAGGGAGAAACTTGAAATGACCTCCACATGTAAAACCAGTCCTGTTTTGAGGGTTTTCTAATTGTTGCCACTTTAGTGCACCTGTCGTTAAGTCCATGAACACCAATACAGCTGAAAGTGATTAACAATGACCTCAGCTGCTTAACCAACCAGAAAATTATCAGACAGGTTTAATTGATTTCATGCCAGGCCCAATAAAAAAGTGTTCCTTTAATTTTTGTGAGCAGTGTAGTTGCTCTGTCTTAATTTCCGATTCTATCTTATCATCACGTATAGAGATAGACATTTCCAATAGTCACTGTTGTAAAACAATCTGCTCTAGATCAGGCTATACTGAACTGCCTCAATTTTAGCTTTGTAAATGTTGCCAGAGATGCTGGTTCACAGGCTTATTGGACAAGAGCAAGTAGTATTTAAAACTACTGATGCACGTTCACATGTGAAACAAGTACAGAATGTACATATTAATGGGTATACAGTTAACAATGTTTGCAGGTATTTTAGGGGCAATATAAGATTCTGTCCAAGGATACTGCACTCTATGTGAAATCCCACTATACTGTGTCTAAATGCGCATACATATAGGGTGAGTCAAAATTATGTTAACGCTAATGGATTATTTTTATCTTGACCACACCTTTCCAGGTTCGATGGATAGGTCGAGGTGGACCATTGCCATGTCCTCCACACTCCCCTGATTTGACACCCTGTGATTTCTGGTTATGGGGCATGGTGAAGGAGTGAGTGTATAGCAGGAAAGTTCATGATATCAATGACCTGAAGGACAGAATACAGACTGTGGTATTATCTATTCCCCGCGATGTGCATGTCCGGCCTTTAAATGGTACTGTTGCTCATTGGTTTTTGTGTGTTGAACATGATGGTGTCCAGGTTGAGACATTCCTGTAAATCATCTTGCACATGTGATGTTTTGTGAATAAATTGTTTCTGCCATTCAAATGTTAACATAATTTTGACTCACCCAAACCTGTTTTCACATTTTATTTTGTAAAATTCTTTAGAGATTTGTGTTCTGATGACCAGTAAGCGTAGCGAACATCTAACATTGCACATCCACACTGTAAAATGCAGTAGTGGCAGCATCATGGGAATGCTTTTCAAAATTAAGAAACTAGCCTGAACGTTTTTTTTTTTATCTCCTAAATATTTTGACTCCATTATTTATTAATTTGTTTGCCATTTTTTGAGAGATGATGGAAAAAAGTAGTCTCTCTTACAGAAGGGTTTCTACTTTGAGATCCAAAGAGCACTGTATTTTTTCTAATACCTGCAAAATACTCTTGTTCCAAGGCACTGTACCAATTTAAAAAAACACTTAAATCTAGAGTTTTGATGAAAATTGACCTGATCCAATTTAATGCAAGTAAGTGCCAAGTCTGATGCTGCTGTTCCCAAAAAAAATTCCATCTACTAGCTATAATATCAAAAGTCAGAAACCAGCTTACTGGAGGCTAAGTTTACAAGTCACATCAGATACACATGACCATAAGACTCTAGTGACATTTCCAAAAGCTAATAAGAATAAAGAGAGTTTAAATGAAAATGGCACACTAAGTTTAGTTATTGACAGAGCCTGTTCTTCTCAACAGAGTTCTTTCTGTTCATATACTACAAGCACCGATTAAAAGACGACTTTAGAATGATTGCAGAGATGCACCGACCTGGTCCAGGCCACAAAAGCATTTTTAAAGGCCTGACTGTTGACAATAAGATCTACTTCTTACAAATGGAAGAAATGCAGTATTCTTGCTCCGATTCCCTGTAAATGATCATCCTATAAAGATCCCAGCAAAAGCACAGTATGCAATGCAGATGAATGTGATAAAGAACTCTAGGTTAACAGTAAAGCATGTGCAGAAACCTACTGAATTTGCCAAACATTCTGCTCATGTTCACTACAGGGAAAACAATGGACAACATAAAAATCTTATTCTAAACAATGATAAATGTAGCACTACAATTTGGGGGTTCTTTGTTTTCTCTAGGATTGAACAGCTTGGTGTCAGAAAAATTTCAGAACTGTATCAACAAATACTACTTTTGAAGAACTTAAGCTGAAGAAGGTTCTAGGTTAAGGGTTCACATACATTTTAAAGTCAGATCAATTTCCAACCCATATAATGGTTTACTTAAGTACACAATACACAAAGCATAAGAGACCACATGCTAAACTAAAAATTTAAAAAAAAATGACAATTTTTAATCAAGCAGGATTTTTTCGTATCAACAAATATTTCTTTCCTATTTCAAGCAGACTTCAATTGTGGAGCACAATGTAATCCTGTTCATTTCTTTAGTAACATCAGCATAAAAATACAATTTCACCATATCATGATTTGATGTTATTTAATAACAATAATTTACACCTTTTCAAGAAGATACTAAACCTCCATACACAAACAGTTGTTTCACAGTTTCCACATTTGTTTTACTTGTGACTTGTAACTATTGGACAGATTCCCTAAATGACAAAGAAGGAAAAGCATTTTATTTGGGAAAGAAGAAAAAAAAACAGACAAAGAACAAGTCTGCATTGGCACTGGAATATAGTAATTAGCCCTAGATAAAAAACAAATACAGTTTCAAAGTGGAAATTACAAACATCAAAAAGGCTGAAATCCATATTATAAGATAAAAACTGCTGTTTTTTCTTCTCTTTAAAAAACAGAATAAATTAAAATAGATCAACAGACAAAACACTTTTAAGGAAAATGATAAACCTGCACATCTCCTCACCTCTGTTGACAGCTTCTTTAATAAGATTGCAAATTAAACTGAAAAAAAAAAACACATAAAAGATAATAATCATGAATTTTACTTTAAAGTAACATTCATTGTTGAAATGAGATGGTGAAGCTGTGAAATCTATTGCCATTTGCTATTTCTGCAGCATATTTTACAAAAATAACGTATAGAAATCTCAGCCAAGATCAGCAGTGCTCAATGATAATGTATAAATCTGTGCAAGTTAATAACTTGCCAAGGTTGAGAGTGACTTCAATGAAGATTAAACTTTATGCAGAATTAATCAGGCACGTTGATTTATATAAATATTTAACTGAACTGTCAGCTGGAAAAAGCAGGTGGTAACCACTAAGAACGCAGTGTTTAGGGAAACTGTCCAACTGAAGAAAAGACCTTCTGTGCAATATTAACAGAAGGGTTCTACACTTTTATCCAAGAAACATCAACATGGCTAAAAGGTAACAGCTGAAGCAATTGCCAGAACGAAAGGATGTGGAAGGTGGGAGTTTGGCAAGAATAATGACTTTGAGACAGCTGCAAAAAGATTATGATAAATTGGGCTGGGTATTGGCACTGATGTCTCGATTCAAATCAATATCGATTTTATCTGACATAGAACAGTTTCTGAAATGTTGCCTGGGACTGGGTATCGGCACTGATGCCCTGATTCGATTCGTTATCAGTTTTATTGTGACTGAATATATCTGAAGTATATATGATATATTTGAAGTGGTGGCTTTTTTAGCAGATTTTTGTTTATTACAATTTGCTATTATAAAAATCACACAGATATTATTTCATTAATTGATATACAGTGGAACCTCGAGATACGAGTTTAATTCGCTCCAGCACTGAGCTTGTATAGCGAATTTCCCGTATCTACTGTAGAACAAACTTCCCCATTGAAAATAATGGAAATCCAGTTAATCCATTCCGCACCCCCAAAAATATCAACATAAAAATTTTCCTAACAAATAACACTGATAAATAATATATACAAGTGGAACCTCGGTTTGCAAGTAACTTATTTTACGAGTGTTTTGCAAGACGAGCTAAATTTTTTAATTAATTTTGACTTGATAAAACGAGCGATGTCTTGCAATACAAGTAGTATGGATACACTTTGTCTGCTGAGCATAACTGAGCTGATGGTTCTTCTTTCTCGTGCGCATCTCTCTCTCCTTATCTCGCTCGCTCGCGCACGCCTATCTCTCTCCTCTTGAGGGCAATCGTCTCCTATTCTCCGTCTGCATGTCCGCGACATTTTTGGATACGCTTATACAGTGAACTGCTACAGCGAAACAATGAAATCACAAGCGCACAAACGCGTACATCCTCACGCTACGAGAGAACAAGGAACACTGAGTGAGCTAACGGGCTGGCAGCATCAGCTTGGGTGAATCCTCGAGTCGTGGCGGATCGGGAAACTCATCACGCATAACCACAGCCTGGCTCAAGGCTCGTTATGCAAGCCAATGCTCGTATTTAGATCCGAATTTTTCGCTCATACTTTCCTCTTATCTTGAATTTCTCGTATACAGAGGTGATCGTATCTAGAGGTTCCACTGTATTATTATCCTATTCCTAACCGCTGTTCACAAAGCAATAAAGCTGTATATCTGACATTCTCTATAATCTAAACAGATTCAAAGATCATCAAGATAACATTTATAAATTTTAATACAAAATGACCGCACATATATAACACCCGTCATTGCAATAAGCCATCTCAATTCACCTGCTAAATAAAAAGAATGGAAACAGACATTGTCTGGGGACAGTAGCTACTGATCTTATTATCGATCTAAACTTTTAAGTTTAAACGTCAGCTTGTTTCTGCTATGCTTCCAGGCTCTGATTCGCTTAAGGATCTCAAGCAGTGCACAAAGCAGACATTACTGAGGAGTTATTTCATGCCAATGTGTCTTTCATCATCTCCAACACCATTTGCCAGCACTGAAGGGCAGAGTGTTGTAGGTGATGTTGAAACCTCCCCAGTCTCAAAAATTTCCAAAAGCAGCGACAAAAAGTATGAATTATGAATTATTATTCAGATGGTAGCAGAAAAGCTGACAGAACAATAGGGAATTATTAGAGAGAAAAAAGGTTAGTATGTTACAAATTTCATTTTGTGCACTGCATTTCATGGGTTTTTTCATAGTGTTATGAAAAGGGCATATTATCAGAAATAATGTTTTGTTACAGCTAATTTCATGCAGAAAAGTGTATTTTGAGCAATCTCCAGCCAATAATTGCAGTTTTCATTTGTCAGGGAAACCTATCCCCATATGTTCAATGAATTAACATTCACTCCATTTTATAGAAACACTAGCCCGGCAAAAGTTGAGGATTAACTGTATTTTTAGGGCTCATGTTAAGCAGACGAAAGCACGATTTAGAATACGTTTGGGACTTTCATTAGTTGTCAGTTATAATCATCAAAATTAAAAGAAATAAACATTTGAAATACATCAGTCTGTGTGTAATGAATGAACCTAATATACAAGTTTCACTTTTTCAATGGAATTACTGAAATAAATCAACTTTGTCATGAAATTCTAATTTTATGACTGCCACCTATATATATATATATATATATATATATATATATATATATATATATATATATATATATATATATATATATATAGTATATATAGATAAAAGCTTGGAAATGATTAAAACAAATGAATCACATGAATGTATGTAATCAATTGGATATACTGTTATTTTTGTAAATGCTTTTAATACAATGTCTATAAATATTAGATTTTTTAAAATAATAGTTTATAATACATTAATAAAAACAAATGACAGAGTACTGGTGTTTTGGAGACACAGTATTGATAAATATCTTAATATATTTGATAAATACTGTAATACTGAATTTAGTCAATATCATCCAGCACTAGTCCAAGTGTGACAAATTTTAATGCAGAGTTAAATATAGATAACTGGCTGTGGTCAAATAATGGTGAATGACACTGCAAACCACACTTCGGAATGAACATGAAAGTCAAACTGATAATGATTTTAACAGAGACGCTAATTGTTAGGTCAGGTCAGGTTGGGGAGCACGCACTGGTACAGCACGTTGCCGCACTCACCACATGACGAAACAGTTTGGCATCCTGGCTGGCAAACCCCCGGGGAGACAAGCAGTCCAGTCCCATCCTCTAGAAATGGCACTATCTGCTGCAGTTAGTAGTTACATGGGCGTCCCCTTGGCCTGGTCCAGCTACTTAGGTCCTAATCAATGAGGTTAATGCGAGCCGGATCACCCTCTGGGAATCGCACCACATAGCTGTAGTGCCGTAACTGGTCCTCCCTCACAATACAGGTAATGTAACTCATTTGGGACTTGGTGAGCAAAAGCTCATTCGACACAAAGTCAAACCAGCGGTAGCCAAGAATTCTCTGAATCGGTCAACAGTACAGAAGGAGTCCAGTCTTTGTCTCATGTCACTGGACAGCGTCCATATCTCACAACCAAAGAGCGACACAGGAAGCACCACGACTCTAAAGACTTGGATATTAATCCTTTTCTAACATGCCGACTGTGTTTATTTTGTGGTCGAGGAGTACTATGCACTCATGTACAACAAATCTTTATAAATAAACATTGCTGCAGAAAGTTGCAGGTAATCCTACACCTCTTCTATCAAAATCGGCTACCAGAAAACGTACCTGGACTACGAGGTTTGCCAAGCTAGTAGTATCCCTACAGACTAACATATCCATTTACAATTTGTCAACCCCTGCATGAACATACACACATAGCCAACCTGGAAGTTGTAATCTACAAGATTAACAAACATTAAAATGAATGTTTTCCAAAGTCAAACTGGATGCAATTATGCTAGTTCATAGTTATAACATCTCTAAAAATGGGTACATTATTATAACATATCTTTCTTGTTCACAAACTACAATCACTGCACTATTTATCAATTTAACACACTGCAAACTGTGTAAAAAAAAAATGTCAAACAAATAGTATTGCTGTAATGAGATAGAAAATCTATTTGACACACATTCTGTATACCAATAAAACAATTAAATTAAAACAAAAAGTAATTTACATATCTGTTTGAATGTAATTTAAATGCCTATTTTTAAATTAAATCTGCAAAAACACACATGCTTTAACAAATGATAGCAGCAACCTGAAGATAAGCACAGCTGCATGAAAACTCCAGCCCTGAGCCACATAAGAGAGGATCTATAAATAAACGTGCACAGACAACTTGGCAGCCATAGAGTTAAAACAGTTATTTAAACAGACAACCTCAATAAATACACTCAGTATAAGTACTACAAAAGTTTCAGATACATTCACTTTAAAATAGCTATATTATATCAGTACAGTATAAAATGGGTTTCTTTTATAAGTAAAAACACTTTTTCATGTTATTCTATTATACTAAACATGAAGCAAGACATATCTGATAAATGTCAATAAACTACAATAAGCAAAATAAAACAAAATAAAAAAATAAATTACCTTTTTGATTAATCACTAACTCTGGTTTACAAGACTGGATTCACTAACAAGAAGTGCCACGGACAACTGATCACCAGCTTGTGCTTCTCTGTACGATTTTATCTCTTCACATTGCTCAAATAACTTCTGCTTGACACAACTGCTATGAACGGCTGCTACAAGCACACATGCTCAACTCCATCAAATAGCTTTCAGCGATCATAGACATTAAAGTCCAATTTTACTTTTAACAGCTCTATTTTTTATTTTAAAATAGGATTACTTAAGTAACAGATACATCAGAATAATCAAATCTTAAATTATGCTCTATTCCTTTACTGTCAGGCAGAAGACATGGTAAAATAATACAAAAAGTCATATCAAATTAAAGTAAAATGTGGCCTATTAGGCACAAAAAGCTGTGAAAATAATTTTCACTTTATTTTTCTGCAAACAGATTACACCTCATTGATGAACTCTTGCCCACTACTCCTCGATACACTTTGCTCTCTAGTGGTTAATATTTATAAATTAATTCTATAAAAAAATACTCAAAATATGAAATATTGGGGTGGGGGTAGTGACTTAGAGTTGTGTGCGGCACAGTTACATGCAAAAGTAGAAGCACTGCAAGTCTTGCATATATCAGCAATAATTATACAGTAGATTGGATTGCTTAAAGATACCTTGTTTTAAAACAAAAAACAATATACAGACCAGTAAAAATGTGCTTCATAGTGACAATAATTAAAGTAAGAGAAAAAAGCAACCAAAGCTGAAAATATGTCACAAATAATACTAATAATACTAACCCAGCCACAGGGGATGCACAAACCAGTGTGTTTTTTAGTGCCAGTTCCAAGCCCGGATAAATGGGGAGGCTTACGTCAGGAATGGTATCCAGTGTAAAATTTTGCCACATCAATATGCGGACAATAATACCAATTTCCATAATGGATCGGTCGAGGCCCAGGTGCTGGTGGAATTTGGGCTACTGTTGGCCGTAGAAGAAGATTTAGCAGGAAAAGAAGGGGGGGTTCCGGGGGGTGTGGGGAGTAAGATGTGCTCAGAGGAAAGAGGAGAGGAGGAAGGTAAGGAGATTGGAACTGAGGGTAGGAACTTTGAATGTTGGCAGTATGACTGGTAAGGGGAGAGTCAGCCGATATGATAGAGAGAAGGAAGGCTGATATATTGCACGTGCAAGAGACTAAATGAAAGGGGAGTAAGGCCAGGTGGATCGGAGGTGGATTCAAATTGTTATATCATGGTGTGGATGGGAGGAGAAATAGTGTTCCTTTAGAATAACCCCTACCCTATGTAAAGAGTATTTTGGAGGTAAAAAGAGTGTCAGACAGTAATGATTATGAAGCTGGAAATTGAAGATGTGATGATGAATGTTGTTAGTGCATATTTTTGGAAAACGTACGGGATTAAATTACTTAAGTAATTTGTGCAAAGATGTCTTTGCATCCTACAAACAATTACACTCCAGATTTAGCTTCCCATCAACATAATTTTTCCACTATTTGCAAATTAGAAACTTTGCTAAACAAAATCTGCCCAATTTTCCTCACCGTCCACCTACTTCTATTCATGAAGAAATATGGATCAGTCTTGAGAACTCAGATATTTCTATAATATATACAATCATTTTAAAGTCCCTTCCTTTCAAAGATCCAAGAATACTGTGGGAAAAGGATCTCATACTCAACATTTCAGAAAAGGAGAGGAAGGAAGCCATACACAAAATTCACACTATCTCCGTATGTGCAAAACATACAATTATTCAAATTAAAATCTTTCTCATCTGTCTCAATTAATATTGTCCAAAATGCTTCCACAGCAAGATCAAACCTGCAAACATTACAATCAAGCTCCAGCCTCATTGGGCCATATGTTTTTGGTGTGCACCAAATTAACATCATTCTGGATCAAAATCTTTAAAGGCCATTCAGACAGCCTTGGTGACACAATCACCCTTAATCCATTATTAGCTGTGTTTGGTGTTCTCCTAGATGGGCTTAAAGTGGAGGATGGATAAACAAACTGTTACTGCCTTTATTAGCATGTAGACTAACTTTGCTCAAATGAAAGAATCCTAGCCAACCTATTTTAAGTCAGTGGGTAATTAATGTTACATACTATTTGAAATTGGAAAAAAAAATCTAATTCTCACTTAGTGGATCTGTTCAAAACTATTTTAAAACCTGGCAGGATCTAATCAATAACATTTTACAATAGGTATTTATATTGGGGGAAATGATTCGCTTCCATCTTTTCCACTCTTAAAATGTTTTACTCTGGCTGTTGGCCTCCCTCTCTTTTTCAAAACTTAGTTTTGTTATGTTTGACTTGTATGTATGGAACGTCACTTGCTTTTAATAAATTCAATAAAAAAATACTTTAAAAAATGCTTATAGCTCTGGGAATAAAAAGAGTTCTTACATATGTTGCTGTTTACAGTCAGAAACCTAAATCTGCAACCTAAGGATAACAGCTGAAGTTTAGAGAAAAAGGGATGGCTACTGTCTGACAAGAGTTGGGTGGGCTTTCTTTCTAACTCTTTGTATTACAGTTCAGTTACAGAGGTCTGCTGCAAACCAGTAATTTTACTGCTAGTTTTTTACAGTGTTAAGCGGTTTTATATTCTTTATGCTGAGGTTTCCAAATCAACACATAAAAACACATGTAACAATAACAGTTTCAATAATGGATATAAATGTGTCATTTTTGTTTGTCCACTTTTAAATTATGCCCCTAGATATCTGTAGGGGTCTACTGTATCCCATTTAATTAAAATTGGGAAATTGGAAGGAGCAATTAATTTGCTAAAAACAACCTTAGTAACAAAATTATTCACATACACTTAAACCATTCAGCAATAATATTAAAACTTAAATAATTGCTTTGATAAGGATCAGTCTCCTATTCTAATATTTTAATGGAAAGAAACTGACTCCCTCACGCAAGTCCTGAAAGCTCTAAAATCACTAGTAGTTTTCATTACAGCGGCTCTTCTTCCACCCATGCTCCAAAAACAATTACTTATAAAAAAGCTATAATTAAGCCATTTTCTCATTATTAAATAAGAAATACTTGAAATGAAAATCATTCATGAATAAAATACCAGACTTGCATACTTAAATTAGAAAAAGAACGTCATCTTGTAACTGTAAATCTGGTTATTTCTTACATCAACAGGTTGAATCGGATTTTGAGAGACTGGTTAAAATAAAATATGCACATCCTACCTTCCCTGAAACTAGCAAAATATTAAATTATGTCCCTGGATGTTTCCACTGAAACCATAGTACTACCCAATTTACCGTGCTGTTGAATTTCCTCCAGTATAAGTTACAGTAAATTCAACGAACTGACATGTCTACTGTATAACGCTGACTTGGAAAGTAAAATGCTGTCCATTTGCAGGCAACACTAACAAGTGTCATTTCTGCATCCATCTTACAAACGTACCATTGCAGATTCACCACAGCCAACGCCCGAAGCATTAGCTGTGGGGTAAGACAGATTTTGAAATGAGGTAATGGTCATCATTTTCGCACCAAATCTTACAGTTAACTACATCTTCAGCCAATGTTCTATAGTCTGCAACAATAGAAACATACAGTGCCAGTGTTCTCTCTAGCATCTTTTACCCGGGCGCTCAGCCTGGCTGTCATCTTGCATGACATTGTTAGATGATAGGCATATCTAATGATCTACAGAGATGGCAAGTGACAAGCAGGTGGGAGGGAGGGAAAATATTTTAGAAGCAGGATCGCAAGTTGCGAGGGGAGAGGCGCAGGACAGGATGTTGCTAATCACTTGAAGTTAAAGCTAATAGCGGGGACGAGGTGGAGCGGAGTTCACAAGTAAAGAGTATGGCAGTGGGCTTTCGAGAGGGGGGTGAACATGATAATAGTGGGGCGGAGCTGCTTAATACAGTAGCAAGGAGTATGGAGAGGTGGGTGGGCAAGAGGGGGCTGTCCATGCTAATAGCGGCACCGGAGCAGTAGTTCACAAGCAAAGAGGATGTGGAGGTGGGCAGGCAAGAGCAGGACTGATAAAATAAAAAAATAAAAAAAAGTCTAGTGGAACCAGCCTGTCAGATATCAAAAAAAACGGCGTCAGGAAGTGATGTCTCTGTTCTCAACATCAGTGCAGTCTGTATAGTGCTGCTAAGCGTACAGCAGCTCTCTTCTTGCTCAGTACATAGCAAACCAATATATACACATACAGTTGTTTAAGCATTAGGTGTGTTCTGTGTGCAAAAATCCTTGTAGCACTCACTGTGGTTCCTGTTTAAAGTGACCCCATCTGCCATTCTTATATTTGCTCATATTTGGACCTGCGTCCATACTGTAAAAAGTGCAGAGCAAAAGTTTTGTCACTGAATTGCTGAGGGTTTTGTACGGAAGCGTATTAGGGCCACGGTGAAGAAAAAAAAATACAAAGTGAAGAAAAAAAAAAACTACATGCCGAGAATAAAGTCGACATGTTGACTTTAATCTCAACATTTATGACGAGAATAAAGTTGACATGTTGGCTTTATTTTCAACATTTCCACTTTATTCTCACTGTTTATGTCGAGATTAAAGTCGACATTTCCACTTTATTCGCATAGTTTATTTTGTCATTAAAGTAGAATGTTGTAAACTAAACTTCATCTTAAAATGAATATTTAATTTACTAGATTTTCTGAAACCTCGTCATAAGTTAATGTAGTACATTAAATGCTTTGTGTTAAGTGTTGCCCGACCGAGTTGTTAATCACTACGCGCTTCCTAAACTGACTTCCTCTTGCACTGAGGAGGCGCAGGCAGCGATCGCCACACAGAATACATTCACTTCATGATATTCCTGCTCTCTTAACATTTACAATGCTAAGATGAATTCTTGATATCATTTTCATGATGAAATGCATTAAAGCATGTATTAAACATGCACAGCGGTGTAGCAGTAGGGATGCTCCCTCGCAGTATGGGGTACCCAGGTGTATGTTCAGTGTAGAGACCTTCATGGCAGGTGTGACGAGGCTCCAAAAAACTGGTGTATGAATGAGTATCGCACAAATTTAACTTAAATATTGTGTAAATGTTGGGTTCGTGATCTGGTGGTCGGAGACACAAACACAGAATTCAATGGATGTTCTTCTGAGCGGGCTTTCTTTATCGCATGCGTGCTGTCTCTATCTGATGTACCAAAACCCCAGTTCCTATCCTTCCTTTTTCTTTCTCCACATAACCAATCACCACACAATAAACATCTTTGTGAAATTAAAACTAGTTATAAACTTAAATATTTTTCGTTATACATTTTAATTATGCCATCCATTCAGGGTTGCGCCTATACCATCAAGCATCATCATGAGCGAGGCAAGAACAAATCCTGAACGGGGTGCTAGCTCATCACAGGGTGAATACGAGCAATACATATACACTAGCAGGGTCAATTTAGCATCACAAAACCCCACATCCTACATGACTTTGAAAGGAAACTGAAGCACGCAGAGTAAACCCACCAGAAAAACATGCAAACTCAAGGCTGGGAACACCCAGGACCCCCTTTGCTGCGAAGCAGCAGTGCAACCTCCATGCCACCGTACCCCCACATGATTAGTACATGTCTTAATGCATTTCATCATGAAAATGATATTAAGTATTTATCTTAGCATTCTAAATTTTCAGAGAGCAGGAATATCATGAAATCAATGTATTCTGTGTGGTGATCCCTGCCTGCGCCTCTTCTTAGTGCAAGAGAAAGTCAGTTTAAGAAGCACGTAGTGATTAACATGGGTCGGGGAACACTTAACACAAAGCATTTAATGTACTACATAACTTAAGACGGGGTTTGAGAAAATCTAGTAAATGAAATATTCATTTTAAGATGAAGTCTAGTTTACAATGTTCTACTTTAATGACAAACTACGAGAATAAAGTCAACATGTTAACTTTAATCTCGAGATAAATGGCAAGAATAAAGTAGAAATGTCAAGAATAAAGTGGAAATGTCGAGAATGTGTACCTGCCGTAGTGCATGTTTGAATTGAATATCCAACAGGCTCTCACTTTCCCACTCAAAAGTCTTATTCATAGGTACTTTAAATTTTTTTCCAACGTTGTACCAACATGAGCAAAAAAAGTGTTCAGAAAACAAAACTGCTCAGGTATTTCAGAAAAGAGACGCCACAAACTAATGAAGGTGCGGCATCAACTCCTGATGTGGCAATTTCAGACAAAGACATTGCAGAGGCTGTCATTCAGGGGAAATCTCTTTAGCACACACTCTGCCAATTGATAAATCCAAGCACCGCTTAACAGGCATAAACAATGGTTTAAAGATTTTAATTGACCAATGGTCAAAGAAAATGGTATGTGGTGCTCATTGTGCATGAAATACTCAAACAGACACCCCCAAAGGAGGGGTTACTTTGGGTAAATGTGCCATGCACAAGAATTAGAAAAGAAAGCTTGCTGGACCATGAAAAAAGTAAAACGCACATCGAGTCTTCTGCTTAACTTTTTAGAAAAGCGTGTACTAGAGCAAACTGGAATGAGTCAAATTCAAAGATGTGCATCTGTGTTAAATAACTTACAGAGAGATGCCTTTGTGGGAGCTTTAAGATCCATGCATTGGTTGGCAAAAAATAAGTTGCCATATACAACGTTGTTTGAAAAGCTGTTGGAACACTGTAAAGAAAAGGGTTGTTCCTTTTTACAGAATCTCAATTTTGGTAAAAATGCACATTACAACTCTGAAAGAATAATGCAAGAGCTGCTGGATGTCTTAGCATCAGAAATAAAATCTAACATACTGAAAAATATACACAGAACATTTTTTCAGTATTCTGTGTGATGACACCACAGACATCTCAGATGTAAAACAATTAATTATTTACAATAAATATGTTTGCCAGGTCACTAAAGAGGTCAGAATTAGTTTTGTATCAACCCATAATATGATTGATGGCAAAGCGGAGACTGTAACCAACACACTGAGACTATGGACACTCTAGTCTTGAAAACTGCTAATCTGGTTGGACTAGGGTCAAATGGAGCTGCTGTTATGATTGGGAAACAGAAAGGTGTGGCAAAACTGCTTAAAGATAAAACATCTGAGGACTCATGCATAAACAGTGCGTACACACAGAAATGTTGCGCAAGAACGTTTCCATGTTCAAATCGCGATGTATAAAACCTACACTTGGCGTAAAGCCACACACTTTTCCATGGTACCTCATAACTCTGTCGTGCGCAAGTTCTCCGCTCGGTTTTGCAGACTGGCAGCACCCAGCATCAAAGCAGTGCTACTGTTCCTGTGTGGTTACCCTTTATTTCTTAGAACCACATTTCTGATGCGGCTTTATAAATACACTGAAACTAACCGTATATTGTTTATTAGTGTAATGCATCTGATTGTAGATTACCTGTAACAATATAATGGCCCAGGAAATAGCCATAGTATTCCAAATACCATAACTGCTTTAGCGTTGTTAGTCTCACTGCACCATCATCATCTTCTTCTTTCAGCTGCTCCCTTTAAGGGTTGCCACAGGGGATCATCTTTTTCCATACTCTCTCACTGCACCACTCGGAGTATTTATATCACTGTATCTGAGTGGGGAATCACAGCAGAAGCTGATCGGAAAGAGAATTATCGGTATACAACATCAAGCACACACTGCCAAAGCCACGGCAAAACGTTTCAAAGCCTTTTCCTGTAGGGACTTCGCGGTTCAGAAACAGTTTCATCCCAAGAACGCACTCAATCAATTGCTCCTTGTAGAACTGTCTGTACTTATAAGTACAATTACCCCACTGTCAACTTGCACTACAGTTATAATATTGCACAACCTGCGCAACTTTATAAAGCGCGTATTTAGATATGATGATGATATCATTTTTAAGATGAAATGCAGCAAAATATGTTGATTATATTATACAGATAAAACTTTAACTTCATTTAAATAATCTGTATTGTTAATAATTAAACGTGAGGACATGGTGCTGCAGCGCTAGCAAGTTCACGTATTGTTCCTGCCTTGTGCGCTGTATATTTGCTGAGGCTGGCTCGACACTGGAAGGATAGATGGACAGATAATTAAACACATACTATGAAGATATTTCAATGTTCCTTAAAAGTTTTGAAGAATTGTCATTGTAAGCTTACAGATGGCTTAACGTCTATTACACAGCTGACTGTGTGGCGATTGGGTATTTGAAGAAATAAAAGTAAGGACAGGAATTGTGAGATATGAACAATCACTGTGCCATCATGTTCCCATATTTAACAACATGCTTTCATTCCAATCATCATGAAAATGATATCACGTATACATCTCAGTATTTTAATTATTCAGAGAGCTGTAATATCACGAATGTAATGGATTCTGTATCCTGTCGGAGAAAGAGAAAGAACGGAAGCATGTAGTGATTAACACACATAGAGCACATAGAAGATCAAACACAAAACAAAGCATTTAACATGCTACTTTAGTTACAATGGGATTTGAGAAACTAGTAAATTAAATGAATTTAAGATGAAGTTTATGATGTTCTACTTTAATGACAAAATAGACTACGTGATTAAAGTGGAAATTTCGAGATTACAGTTGACATTTTGTGCTTTTTTCCCCCCCACTGTGTGCCAATTTCTTTTTGTCTGTACCCTAATAAGCTCAGACGGTGAGCTACAACTCGCCTTTTCATGGCGACATTGATATGTGACTTCTTTTTTAATTTGGCACTGTGTGACTTTGTGAACTTGAGCTTTTGAGTTTCTCCGACACGCTATGTCACTCGATCAACTTCCTTTTGTTCATTATACCACTGTTTAAATCAACAAATAGTATGTTTTTCCTTTGTCTCCACCTGGTATTTGCTGAAATTCTTATATTTTCCCCCGTGCTTTTCCCTTTGTCTTTTCACAGAACGCTGAGATTAAGGGCTATTTATATTGATTTGCATATTCAAAGAGGCGCAATTCTGGGAGGAATTGGGGCGGAACAGCATGCGCGTGCACGAGCGTTACTTCTCACACTGACTGGGATTTATGGAGTGGAAGAATGCGGAAGCTGGAGTACGCACAGATTCCTGCATCTGGATTTTTCTGTGCATAAGCACATTTTGGCTTTTGTGCTTACGTCATGTTATAGTGCAAATTCTACGCACAGCGTTATGCATGAGGCCCCTGGACTCTTCGTCAACTGCCACAGTGTAAATCGCCGACTGGCCCTTGGCAAGTGCCCAAGCAGCAGCTTCTGTACCTTATTTAACAAAACTAAATAACATCTTAAGGCAGCCATTCTATTTCTTCCAAACTTCTTCAGTTAGGATGGCTGGTTTAAAGGAAATTCACAATATTCTGGACATTCCCCAGATTAAGCTGAAAATGGCCAGTGACACTAGATGGCAGTCTCATGACTTTGCCGTACAGTCACTATGACAGTGTATGATGAGTGATCTCCTTGGAATGCCCAGATCCTGGGGACATTGACTATGGGAAAGCTGCAGACAACTAGGCCTCTAGGAAGAAAAGAAGAATAAATATTTAACCGAAGACACCTTCTGCATATGCAAGTTGGCTTTGAAGAATATTTTTACATTTTTCTTCATTAGGTTCCCCTTTTTTTTTTCCAGTGTTTTCTCTTTTCTTTCCGTCAGCAACACTACTTGTGCCTCTTGGTTTATGTAATAACAAGTGTTATTTAAAATTTTTGTTAGAGTTGCAGGATCCTGAATTGGATACTTCTTACATTTAATAAAAATATTCTGGCACAAGTGTCAAACCTTAAGAAGGAAGTCATATTGAGCATTGTAAAATTAACTTATAAAAATAATGCACATAATTTTCCCCACCAACAAATTTCCCCATCCTGCCCCACCCAGCTACTTTTTCATGCCACCTGGCTGGAAAAAATTTCTGGGAGAACACTGCAGCGCTATTTAATTTCTAATAAAATGCATCATAATCTTTTACTACTTCTTCTATAACTCTGTAATTACCATTGAGATATTCGCTGTGATGTGCTGGGCTGGTAACATCACTTTAAGCAAGACCACCAAATAAAAAGGCAAATTAACTGGGCAGGCTTAGTTATTGGACTCACTTAATAGTAGTACCAAAGGAAACAATTAAAACAAAAGCGAGTACCATCATAAACAATGCTACACATCCTCTATCTGACACACTAAGACAGCGTACAGTACGTTCAAATAACGTAATACTCCGTCTAAGTGTGCCAAGAAATGCTCCTTTATACCATCAATAATTGCCCCTGCATATTGCCTCCCTGTGATGGTGACAGCTAAGTGAAAAAATGTATTTCTTTTAACTCATTCTGGTGTTTTCGGGGGCCAGGTGAGGCGTTACCTATTTATGTATTTATTTATTTTAAATAGCGTCCGTAAAAAGCCAAATCCACGCTCTGCAGACAAAAGTTGTTTTTTTTGTTTTTTTTTAACTCGCCATGCTTCACCGTACCAATAAACGATTTGCGGTTTTGCCTAAACCGTTTCATAATTGCAGCAAGGCAACAATAAACACATACAATAAATAAATACAACAGTTCTAAAAATGGTTCATGCGTTCTTTCTGAAAATACGCGCATTAAACTATCAAAAACACATTTCTTAAAGAAATGTACAAATGGAATTCTTCCCACTTTTATTGAACAAATCTGGAAGACTTGATCTCGTTTTAAAATAAAACGTTAAATCATCCTTCTGCAAAAAAACAACTCTTACCCAGAATAAAATATAGATCCCTTAAAAGAGAACGCTTGGAATAAATAGTTTAGGGAGCTGTGTATGCCCATGTACGTACATAGAGACCTCATTAAACGATTAAACGACCTAAAAGTAGAATGACGTGGTCAGCCATGAAAAACTGAAACTCACCATATAATAGTGTCGCATGCATAAACATTTATTTATGGGAAAAAACAATGTAATAATTTAATCTCAAAACTTGTTCGTGTTACCCACGTACTCACATGTAGCATCCAGGGCATACAGCACTATGTGATCTGCAAAACCGGCCTTTAGGACCTCGCCGACCAATGTCTGTCTATTTAAATGCCTGTTTAAAAGCACAGTTTATGTTAAAAATAAGTTAAATACTTTCTTTTATTCACAATGATCTATCCTGTTTCAATCGCGTTTTCAGATTAAATGTGAAAATTAACTGTGAAATAACGCGATTTCTCATGAATCTACAAAAACAGCATAACATCTTAAACAGGCATATCAAGTGGTAGCAGCGCAGATCAGGTTTATTGGGTATCACAGGCACGGTACACAGCTAAATTATGAAATGGATTCGGACTGTTCGATACTGTACAATTGCACATTTCGGGAAGGTTAATATCCGCACTTGGTAGCGGATACACGAGGGTGAAGTTAGCCACTTAATCATAGTTTACAAAGAAGAGAATAATTTGCGTTGTTAGTTTAAATTATTATTGTCACATACACTGCGAGGACATAGTGAAATTCTGTGTAATAGCTGTAGGTCGGGGGCAACGAAGTATACAGACAATAAGATGATGTGTAAATAAATACAGTAAATAGAAATAGAAGAAGATTCACCTAATGTACCAAACTGTACGTATAATGGGCAAAACTGAACTGCCCATACATATATATCTTATTAAAGAGTAGAGCGGGAAAAGTGCCGATGGCAGTACACATGTAACATACATTAGAGCTAAACATAAACCAACAGGTAGGTACAGTGGAAAGCGGGTAAGATTAGGTTACTGAGAGTTCAGTGACCTTGTAGCTTTGGGGAAGAAACTCTTTAAAGTGGGTGGGGCATTTGGTGAGGCTCCAGTAGCGTTTTCAAGAAGGCTAAGTGAAAACGGAAAATCTGGTTGGTTAATATCCGAGATGATGAATTAAGCTCTCCTCAGACAGCTTGTCGAGTCATGTATGAAGCTGTGAAAGGTCAGCCTCAATGATTTTAGAAGCAGTATGGACAGTCCTTAGAAGGAACTTGTGATCCTGTCAAGACAGGTTACCTACCTTACCACACTGTGTGGTGCATCAATTCAGGATACTTTCTGTGGTGCCCTATAGAAGTTCACCAGTATTTTGGTTCCCACGCTAAAGCTCTGTAGACTCCTCCGAAAAAGGAGCCTCTGACAAACTTTTTTAAGGATTCAGGTGTTGTTTACAGACCATGAAAGGTAGTCAGAGATGAGGGGGGTATTTTTCGTACATGGATTACACGTTTAGCCGGATGTAATTATTGACAATTTGGCATGATCCTGCATCTGTCGGTTTTTCGAAACTCTTGCTGGATGTGTTGTCATAGCAGCAGATCCAAATCCTCAAACCTGCTCGGCGCAGGTTTGTTCTATGTAAACAAGGATTAGCTCAGACACTTAATCAGTTTCCGTGCATGGAATTCATTCAGTCATGGCTTCACCGTTAATGAATGAGCAACCAATTGATATCGGTGTGCAAATTATAAGAAGAGAATTTCATATAGAGAGGGTTTTGAGCGATCGGCAAGATCCTTTATTGATCCCAAAGAAAATTCTTTTCGAAAGATACCGCTTTAGCCAAGGGGGACCTCAAAGATTTATTAGCACCTTATATTTGAAGTCAAACTAGGAGAAGTTGGGCTCTCACAACCACACAGACAGTATTCATTGCTTTGAGGTTTTTTGCAAGCGGCACTTTTTTATATACTGTAGGCGATGCGGAAAATCCATCTAAAAGTGCAGTTTGCCAGGCAATTCGTAAAGTCTGTTTGGCTCTGAAATATTTCCTTCGGGTTTTCGTAGTGTTCCCTGGACACCTGCGTGTGCAGACAATAAAAGAGGTGTTTCATGCCATTGCAGGTACACAGGCAAAAACACCCACAGTTCCATAAAGAATCTCACAATCAGCCTAACATTCTCATTACCCAGGATTTCCAAATGTGATTCGGGCACATGGGACTGATCAGAGTGGAGTTTGATCAAACATTATTTGAAAATTTACCTCTCCTCCTGATGAATAATCAGACACCGTGTCTTCATCAAATATTTGACCTTCATCAATATCTCGTTGGTCAGACACAAGTTCTAGGGATATGACATTCCCTGCAACTGACCCAACAAAAAAAAAAAAAGTGCTATATGGAACATACCTATGGCACACATTGAGGACAAATATATGCAATGGCCATCCTTTACCTGAAATGAAGTGACCACTGTATCCTGTTACTGGTTCTGAGGAGGAGCTCCCCCCTGGAATGCCCTCAGAAACAGGGCAATGGGCATTTTGCTGGGAGCCCACTCTTCTGAAGAGATTAGGTCTGAACTGCGTGGACCGCCAGCTGTTTTTTGCTTGTCTGCCTTCTTATTAGCTTTAAAATTAATGTTTTTTTATATTATATATTATTCTTTATATCAACAATTCTTTACATAGTTGTATACCAATATTTACAAGTTTGAAGTATATTCTCGTACTTCACTTTAACCTGTTCCCATGTTCTCCTTGTCCTCATGTTTGATCTGGAATTATAACATATTAAATAATAATTAATCTGACACATAGGAAATGAAACGCTGCATTCAGTAAGTACAATGCACACTACTTAGCGTTTAATTTGTCGGCCACTTTTTGCCAACTTTTTGGGCTGCTTTTGCAGTGTTACCCCTTGTGCATATTAAATCTTGAAATTCTTCATATCCTTCAAATAAAAAGTCCTGCTCCGCTTGTTTGGAAGAAAAAAAATGCGCCCGTTCTTTCGTCATTTTGTTACAGCCTATCAAAGACTTGCCGATCATGTTTTCTCGACTCAATATATATGGGCTTTTCAATTAGTGCGGGCGTGCGCATCCATCCCGGGTTTTTAGATCCAGTCTACTACACCGCTGTGTTTGAAAAACCGACTTATCCCAGATGAGTTTCACTGGCATTAACTCATCCAAGATGAGGCATCTGATCTCGGATGATTTAAGCGACGTATGGAAAATACCCCCCAGGTTTGTTCTATGTAAACAAGGATTAGCTGACACACTTAATCAGTTTCCGTGCATGGAATTCATCCAGTCATGGCTTTGCCATTCATGAATGAGCTACCAATTGATATTGGTGCGCAAATTCTAAGAAGAGAATTTCATATAGAGAGGGGTTTGCGCAATCGGCAAGATCCTTTATTGTTTCCGGAGGAAATTCTTTACGAAAGATCCTGCTTTAACCGAGGGGGAATATTGTACCACAAAGATTTATTAGCACCTTATATTCTAAATCAAACTAGGCGAAGTCGGGCTCTCACAGCCACACAGACAGTATGCATTGCTTTGGGGTTTTTTTGCAAGCGGCACTTTTTTTATATACTGTAGGCGATGCGGAAAATGTATCTAAAAGTGAAATTTGCCAGGCAATTTGTAAAGTCTGTTTAGCTCTGAAATATTTCCTTTGGGTTTTCATAGTGTTTCCTGGACACCTGCGTGTGCAGACAATAAAACAGGCGTTTCATGCCATTGCAGGTACACAGGCAAAAACACCCACAGTTCCATAAAGAATCTCACAATCAGCCTAACATTCTCATTACCTAGGATTTCCAAATGTGATTCGGGCACATGGGACTGATCAGAGTGGAGTCTGATCAAACTTTATTTGGAAAATGTACCTCTCCTTCTAATGAATAATCAGACACAGTGTCTTCATCAAAAAGAACAAGTGGCAGGATGCAGTGGTTACTTCATTTCAGGTAAAGGATAGTCACTGCATATATTTGTCTTCAATGTGTGCCATAGGTATGTTCCATATAGCACTTTTTTTGTTGGGTGAGTAGCAGGGAATTTCATATCCCTAGAACTTGTGTCTGACCAACAAAATATTGACGAAGATCAAATATTTGATGAAGACACTGTGTCTGATTATTCATCAGGAGGAGAGGTGCATTTTCCAAATAAAGTTTGATCAAACACCACTCTGATCAGTCCCATGTGCCCCAATCACATTTGGAAATCCTGGGTAATGAGAATATTAGGCTGATTGTGAGATACTTTATGGAACTATGGGTATTTTTGCCTGTGTACCCGCAATGGCATGAAACGCCTCTTTTATTGTCTGCACACACAGGTGTCCAGGAAACGCTATGAAAACCCGAAGGAAATATTTCAAAGCCAAACAGACTTTACGAATTGCCTGGCAAACTGCACTTTTAGATAGATTTCCCGTGTCGCCTATATATAAAAAAGTGCTACTTGTAAAAAACCTCCCAGCAATGCATACTGTCTGTGTGGCTGTGAGAGCCCGACTTCACCTAGTTTGACTTCGAATATAAGGTATTAATAAATCTTTGAGGTACAATATTCCCCCTCGGCTAAAACAATATCTTTCGAAAAGAATTTCCTCCGGGAGCAATAAAGGATCTTGCCGATTGCACAAACCCTCTCTATATGAAATTCTCTTCTTATGATTTGCGCACTGATATCAAATGGTTGCTTATTCATGAACGGCGAAGCCATGAATGAATGAATTCCATGCACGGACTCTGATTAAGTGTGTGAGCTAATCCTTGTTTACATAAAACAAACCTGCTCTGAGCAGGTGTGAGGATTTGAATGTGCTGCTATGACAACACATCCAGCAAGAGTTTCAAAAAACTGACAGATCCAGGATCATGCCAAATCATCAACAATTACATCCGGCTAAACAAGTAATCCACGTACGAAAAATATCCCCCAGGAGGAGGCCATGGGGTATGTTTGGTTGGGAAAAATGTCTGATGCATGAGCAGATGAAATATCTCAAAAACAGGAAACCAGGCTTTCTGCCAACAGGCAAAGGGCTACTGATGCAACACGTGGGCAAATGCAGCACAATTTAAAAAATATGGCTTTCGCATATAACCGACAGGTTGCATATCATGAACATCCTATCGCTGTTCTTGGTTAAATGGATTATATCTGTGTTCATTGTAGAGCTCTAAAATGGAAAGGAGAGTCATCGGGATTGTGTTGCTCAAATGGGAAGATGAAACTACCATCTCTACTTCGTCCACCTGAACCTCTACACTCTTTGATGTCAGGATCAACACCAGTTTCAAAGCATTTCTTGAACAACATCAGGAAATACAATTCCTGTTTTCAAATGACTTCTTTTGGTGCAACTAAACAAATAAAAGAGGATGGGTTCATGCCCACATTCAAAGTGCAAGGTCAAGTTTACCATACAATAGGATCATTACTTCCATTAACTGATTGAGTTCCTTCAGATATACTTCATTGGAGATATTTCCACAACAGCGCATCATAGACACAGCAGAATGCCAAACGTGAGACTGGACATTGTGATGGATTCAGAACGATTCCTTTATGAGAACAATGCATATGTCACCCTCAAGACTGCACTTCAACGTATGTCGACAGATGATTATAAAGTTGTCATAAGAGCTGAAAAAATGCCACAAGGAGGGAGGGCATCACTGATGATTCAATGCTCCAACACTTGATGAGGTTGCCATTGTAAAGGTAGAAAATGACTTTGGGAAGTGGGACATTATCATTGAGAAAAGGAACAGGTCGAATGATGCCCTTCAGTATTCACTAATCTTTTAGCAAGGCGAATATGGGTATTACTTTGGAATTCCACAAACAGATCCATCTACGGGCAACTATGTTGCTGGCAAGAAACTCAGTGCAATGGAATTTTATGCTTAACGACTAATGAGTAGATTTTCTGAAGAGAATCACATCTTGAAATGCCGGCAACTTTTCCATTAATACATATTATTGATGCAACTATCATAACAGGTTGCGCAAGACGTGAAAATGTTTTCATACGAAGAATACCACTGATTCCAAATGATTTACCCTTTGATTTCAAACGGCTACAATTTCCTGTTAATTTGGCTTTTGATGTGTCAATTAATGAGGCTCAAGGGCAATCACTGCAAATTGCAGGCATCAATTTGGAAAAATCCATGCTTTTCACATGGACAACTCTACATAGCATGTTCTAGAGTGGGCAATCTTCAGAATTTGTTCATTTTCGCACCACAAGAGAAAACAAAAAATATAGTATATCCAAAGGCTCTGGAATAACCACTTGTATTACCTATTACAATAAAATGTGAATCAGAAAAATGTTTGTTCTATTTCTATGTTGCGTTTCTTTCATTTGGGAAATTCATTATACATTCCCGGGCAACGTTGGGTACTCCTGCTATAGGTTCATAAACATCAAAATGACCTCTGCATAAAGTTCCTGTTAGCATAATCATTTAACTGACTGATCATTTACCCAAACTTAGCAAATAATACACCATTTCTATAAACTTCAAATACACTTGTGAAGTGTTAGCTTAGGTTAATGGATTTTGCATATAGTATACACTACAATATCATAATAACATTGTTGCCATTTGTGTTAGTTGAGAAAACTTGGTATCACTCCCACTGTCTCACTACAAATTGGACAATTTGATAGCAGATTTCCAAACCTCATGCATTCATACCATATTAACACAATAAAACAAACAATTTCCATTTTCTTTTATATGTATTGTACAGTATGGAATTGGTACCAGGGAATTCTATTAATCATTAATCAAAATGAATATACAAGTTGAAACAGGTGTTACATGTGTAGAAACATTTTTTTTTGCATAACTTCCTTCCTTCCACTTCACAGCTTCATAATCTTGATAGGGAATTTTTCACCCTATCACCAAATTTCTATTTAATGAAATTTAAGAAGTATTTTCTGTTCAATTATCCGATTAATATTTGTTTTTTATTCAGCACTAGTGGTGTTACCCAGCTTTCCCGGGCAATTTACTAAGACAAAGGTGACATGCCTGTGCTGTACTTTAAAATTTGGCATGAAAATGTCATTGATTACTCATTTTGCACAGGTCATTGTCTTTTTTCTTTAACATGAACAATTTTTGATCAAATCAGTCAAAGTGTTTTGGATTTTTGGTGTATTTTGTTTCTCTGTTGTGTAAATTCCGTAAAATAAATGTCACATGCTCTTAATCATAGAATTTGTTTTATTTCAATTCCTAAATTTTACCTTACATTATTCTGACTTTATTACATATGCCTAACTCATTGTTATTTAAAACAGTAGGCAGTTATTGCTAAACCATACAAATTTCATGTAGTATCTTTACTTTTAGTTCAAAATGAATTGATACTGAAGAAAACACAGTTAAGTGGTGAAAGCGAACTCAACAAACTTTAAGAGAAAATGCTTCATAACCTTGCATGAGAAACCATTTTTATAGCATTCATACTAATGCAAAATACTACAGACCCTCTAATAGTCTTGGTTCCTAATAATAACATATTCACATTATGGATGCTCAGTCCAATGGTGATCTGTATTTCTTTTAAATTCCTTCAGCCTAAAAGATATAAAAAATCAAGATTTTCTAAACAGACTCCAACATGCCCTTTAGTTCTTGAGTGACTATTTATTTAATATCTTTTAAAGTGGGGAGACATAATCTCTCATGGAATTTTAGGTTTATTATTTATTTATTTTTTGTATCTTTAGCCAGATCTTTAGTCTCAGAGCCACCACTCTATCATTAGATGGGCAGTCCACCTTCATGGTGTTGTAAAGAGGTCACTTAACAAATTAATGTACAAATTTGTTTAATATTATAATAGTTTGGTGTCTCATGGTTTTCCTGTCCCAAAACCAACCCCACTTCTGCATGATTTATAGCTACTCTTTCATGCAGGCTAGTATATAATATAAAAAAAAACATTAATTTTAAAGCTAATAAGAAGGCAGAAAAACAAAAAACAGGTGGAGGTCCATGCGGTCCAGACCTAACCCCTGCAGAAGAGTTGGCTGTCCAGCAAAATGCCCATCGCCCTGTTTCTGAGGGCATTCCAGGGGGAAGCTCCTCCTCTAAAGGATGGTCATTGCATATATTTGTCCTCAATGTGTGCTATAGGTATGTTCCATATAGCTCTCTTTTTTTGTTGGGTCAGTTGCAGGGAATGTCATATCCGTAGACCTTGTGCCTGATCAAAGAGATATTGACGAAGGTCAAATATTTGATGAAGACACTGTGTCTAATTATTCGTCAGGAGGAGAGGTATATTTTCCAAATAATGTTTGATCAAACTCCACTCCGATCAGTCCCATGTGCCCCAATCACATTTGGAAATCCTGGGTAATGTTAGGCTGATTGTGAGATTCTTTATGGAACTGTGGGTGTTTTTGCCTATGTATTACCTGCCTGCAATGGCATGAAATGCCTCTTTTATTGTCTGCACACGCAGATGTCCAGGAAACACTATGAAAATCGGAAGGAAATATTTTAGAGCCAAACAGACTTTACGATTTGCCTGGCAAACTGCACTTTTAGATAGATTTTCAACATTGCCTACAGTATATAAAAAAGTGCCGCTTGCAAAAAACCTCAAGGCAATGCATACTGTCTGTGTGGTTGTGAGAGCCCGACTAGTTTGACTTCGAATATAAGGTGCTAATAAATATTTGAGGTACAATATTCCCCCTCGGCTAAAGCAGTATCTTTCAAAAAGAATTTTCTCTGGGAGCAGTAAAGGATCTTGCCAATCGCGCAAAACCCTCTCTATATGAAATTCTCTTCTTATAATTTGGGCAGCGATATCAATTGGTTGCTCATTCGGTGAAGCCATGACTAAATGAATTCCATGACGGAAACTGATTAAGTTAGTGAGCTAATCCTTGTGTACATAGGACAAACCTGCTCCGAGCAGGTTTGAGGATTTGGATGTGCTGCTATGACAACACATCCAGCAAGAGTTTCAAAAAACCGACAGATCCAGGATCATGCCAAATCATCAACAATTACATCTGGCTAAACGTGTAATCTACGTACGAAAAATACCTCCCAGATAAGTTAGTGGATGTATGTTGATAAATTAAATACTTAACATTAAGGGGAGATTTCTAAAGTGGTGAATAAATTAATGTAATACAATTATACAGGTAAATACACTTTTTCAATAAGTCAAGTGTAAAGCATATGCAAAAAGAAAGAAAGAAAGAAAGAAAGAAAGAAAGAAAGAAAGAAAGAAAGAAAGAATTGTTTGAGTCAAGTAATCAACGTTCAGGGTGGAAAATGGCGTTTTTAAGTCAGATGTTTAGGGAGAACATGAATCAGTTAAGATCCTGAAATCAAAAATGTCTCAGTGGCAGAGTGTCCAGGGTATCTACAGTTCAAGTTTACTGAGGTTGGACATGTGTTTGTAGGGATGAAAGAGGTTTCAGGGAATTTGTTTAATGCAGAATTGGCACTCCAGCCACCATAAAAACCACTCCATCTGAACTAGTGTGGTACTGAGGTATTACCCATTGCATGGCTGCACTCGGGTCCTAATCTGCATCCTGAGTTGGTTTGTCGTGTGTTGGGTGCGGCAATGCACTGTATCATTGTGTGCTCCTTATCTCTCTCTCTCGGTTCATGAAGTAATTGATTAATGTAGCTAAAGTCCAGAGACTTTGCCTAGGATGGTCTAAATTATTGGCATCATTAATGACAGGGTCATACTTTCTTACAGTACATGTAGAGAAAAGCCAAGCAAAATGACACCTTTTCACTAAAAAGATTACAATAGGCAAGCTTTCGAGGCAACTCAGGCCCTTTCTTCAGGCAAGATGATCTTAGGTGCATTAAGTACATGTTTAATGCAAATAAGCGTTATAATGCCAACATTTAAGAGCTTATGGAATTATATTGAAAGCAAAAGAAAAAAGCGGAACTGTGTTTCAATATAAAGAAAAAAGAAAAAACATGCATCCATTTAAAAAAATGTTGGTAAGAAAAGATAACTTATACTTTTTGCACATGCAGTGCTTAAACTCTTTCATGCGTCTCACCTGCTGGGTTTCTTCCTTCATGGGAGTTCTTCTTTACTCCTGAGATGAGCTGTTAGAAATTCCACCATGTGTCTTACTTCAACCAGACTGGCCTCAAATGTGATGTAGGTCAGGGGTATACAACTTTTTTTCAGCTAAACTGCACCACAAAAAATATAGAAAATTTTATAACTACTGCTCTGTGCTTGTGCTTGTTACTTTGGCGCTTTGGTGCAAAAGTGTAAAAATTCCAAAACTAACTGAGCTAAATAACTTGATTAAGTTTAGGAGTAAGAAATAAAAATTATCTGGAAACGGCATAGAAAAAACATATTTTTACTGTGCTGTTAAAGACATGAAAAACACACTAAGTTTTTATTATTGTTTAAACAGTTTCACATTGTCCTCAAGGTCAATTTCCCTCCTAGGCTCAGGTAAACCTACAGCCTCACACATACCTAAAGAATACAACACATTATTCTGCTAGGCTCTTCTTCTATTAAATGGCAGATTAGATACTCTTGGTATATTACTGCCATCTTCTGTGCAGAGGGAGAATTCATCATTCTGTTTAAAGAGCTAAATTCTTCTTCCCCAGTCCACAGTTTTGAAGAATTTTCACCAATATACTGTATTATAAATGTTAGCACTATAAACTTTTTACTACAGAAGGTCCCTCATTAGAATTTGCAGTCACTTTTATTTTTGTGGAGACCATCAATTAGTAATTATCTTTGACTTTGGTTTTTAATACAATGAAGCAAGACATGCTCAACTTAATCACATTTTGCACATTTTCCATTTCAGTTTAGACTTACTAGTAGATGCAAACACTGATTGAAGGCATAGTGACCTAGTCTTAGTCTGCTTAGTATTACTTCCCTTCTATTCCTACTTGTACATAAATTTAATTGGGGTAACTCTATTATTGGCCTTGAATAATGTCTGTCTTTAGTTTCACCTTCCCATTTTTTGCCATAATTGCATAACCTGTTTTATACAGTTTTTAGTTTTATACCATCCTGTTTCAACTCTATTTGTTTTATTCTTTTTCACAGTATTTTTAGCAAACTGGTCAGCAATTTCATTTCCCTTCACCCCAACTTCTGCAATTACCGAAATAAATCCCATAAAAATTCCCATCTGTTTTATACTGTTACATAAATGTAACATTTCCAGAAGTATATCTTGTCTAGACAAGCATTCACCAGCTTCAATTGTCAATAGTGCTGAGTGGGAGTCAGAACAAATAATCATACTTTGTGGTTTAATGTCATCTGTCCATTCTATTGCCAAAAGTAACGTCATCAATACTATAAAATTAAGTAAGTAATCTTAAGTAATGTTAAGTAAACTTATAATTTTCCCTTTGCCTATTCCAAAATCTACAGCATGAAAATTAGCTCCCATTTAACTTGAGAATTGATCTTTTGAGCTATCTTGGAAGATTTTAAAAACTCCCACCACTTCACAAATAACCCGGCACTACCTATTTTATATTAATAATAAATTTCTTCATCAGCTGCAGGATCAATAGAGTATCATCTATAATAGGTCTTAAAAGTAATGATGAAAAGTTTATTGCTTTATTATCAGGAGAAACTATATTCATCAAACTTTTCTTTAAAATATTTACAAACCACAATAAATCATTTGCCAAATCCCTTAAAGCTTCTTTGAGATACATATTCCCAACTGTAATTCAATACACTAGTATTCTCTTTAATCATACCCATAAATTGAGGGATAATTGAATTCTTCTATTTTCTAAATGCATCTCTCCTGCCTCCATCTGTAAAAATGTAACTGGAGTGGATAGGAATGTTCCCAAATGCAAACATAAAGCTTGAGCTTTTATTAAACTTTACCTGTGAGATAAATATTTAGCTGCTGACCCACATACTTGACAACCAAAATCAAAAACTGATCATATAATAGTACAATAAATGTGTTGATTTATTTATAGATTAAAGACCTGAAGCAAGGATAAAAGTAATATGGAAATGATTCAAAACTCTCCGCCTTGTTCTTTAATGTCCTTTTTTCTTTGTTAAGCTATTTATTTATCTTAATGTTGCTTTTGCTAGTTATCTATTGTATTTTCATTGCCCATGTTATGTTCCATGTGTTTTGTGGATAGCCCCCGCAAGAGGCAGTGCCACATACAAATCACTACCTGAAACCGTTCTCTGTCCTATATATTCAAAGTCTTTTTTGATACTTATGTATTTTGGGTCTCCTTGTTCATAACATTAAGTACTGCAGAGAACATGGCATAAACCTTGCATTTTAGGTGCTATTTGATGCTGGATAGGTTATATCTGATACAATCAGTCAAAGTGGATAAAGCAGGAGGACCTGGAGATTACGTATGTGAGTAAGATATACTAAAAAAGTGAGCACATTACAATTATTATTTTTTTTTTATTTATTTATTTATTAATTTTATTACAATCAATACATAGCAATCAAGTTTTACAAAAAAAAGAATTATGCTAAGAACAGATCGATCCCCACCCTTGAGAGAGAGAGCAAGCCAAACGGTGTAAAATTTAAGGCTTTTAAAAATACCTAAATCAACAAATTCTCTGTGCTTTATAAAATCATTTCAAAATATTACTGATTAGATCCTGCCATGTTTTGAAAAAAGTCTGCACAGATCCTCTAACTGAGTATTTGATTTTTTCCAATTTTAAATAATATAACACATCAGTTTCCCACTGACTTAAAAGAGGAGAGTTTGGGTTCTTCCAGTTTATCAGAATAAGTCTGCGTGCCAACAGTGTAGTGAATGCAATCACAATTTGTTTGTCTTTCTCCACTTTAAGACTCTCTGGAAGAACCCCAAACACAGCTGTTAATGGGTTAGGAGGGATTGTGAGTCCAAGACTGTCTGAGAGGTAATTAAAAATTTTTGTCCAGAATAATGTTAATTTGGAGCAGGCCCAGAACATGTGACCTAGTGAGGCTGGGGCTTGGTTGCAACGTTAGCACATTACAATTAAAGCTGAAATGTGTGATCCAGAGTTTAAAATGCAGTCTGACTTTGTTAATGTTATCGACTACAAAGAAGTTATGTCATCTTGTTGATGCTTATTTTTAAACTCTGCAACAAAAATGATTTACTCCATTATGAACACTCAGATTCATTCTGAATGCTGATGTCTTCAAACAGGAAACATTGGATGGAACAGATTTCTAACAGCATTTTCCTTTTGTGGACACAGCAAGCTGAACCTGCTATATCCAGATGTTAATGTCTTTAAAAATAAACCTGTGATACATCTGTAAAGGTTTAACTATCTTGCTCTTACCTACAAGTAGGTTATTGGCAGCAGCAGATCGCCAGAATACAACCTAGATATCCTTATGTGTGCTTGTTTATTGTTTATTATAATATACATATTTTTTTCTTTTGTTGAGCTTCTGTAGAGTTTTAATTTCCCCTTGGGTACAGGTAAGATCAGGTTAGGGAGCATGCACTGGTACAGCATGTTGCTGCACCCACCACATGACAAAACAGCTTGGGATCCTGGTTGGCAACCCCACAGGCAGACACACAGTCCAGTCTCACCCCCCAGAAATGACTATCTATCTCCTGCAGCCAGGTTCTACGTGGGCGTCTTCTTGGCCTGGTCCAGCCACTTGGGTCCTCAACAATGAGGGTCCTGCGAGCCACATCACCCTTGGGGAATCTTGCCACATGGCCATACTGCCATAACTGGGGACTCAAGTGTTATGTAAACATACTATAAATTCTTTATACATTTTTTAAAATAATCTTAATTTTCTTTTTTAAAAAAGACAAGTTTAGAGGTTGAGAATCTAAAACTTCGTGTTAAGGACCCTTCTTCTAATACAGAACTTCTAACGCCCTCTGAATTGCTTTCTTTACATACTGTGAGGTGTCTAACAAAACCACAGGGGATGTACAAGTCAATGTGCTTCTTCATGTCGGTCCCAAGCCTGCATAACTGGGGATCATTACAGTAGGAAGTGCATCTGATGTAAACTTTTGCCAGTTCAATACAGTATGTGGACAACAATACAGATTTCCATACGGCTCTCACCAATACTGTCAACCAACAGGGCGCTGGGGGAAATTGGGCTACTGTTGGCCAAATGTAAAGAAGAGGGGGAAGGCGTGTCTGGAGGCAGGAGGAGAGGAGGAAGGTTAGGAGAATGGAAGAGAGGGTAAGAGCTTTGAATGTTGGCAGTATGACTGGTTAAGGGAGAGAGTTATCTGATATGATGTAGAGAAGGAAGGTTGATATATTGTGCGTGCAAGAGATGAGATGAAAGGGGAGTAAGGCCATGTGTATCTGAAGCAAGTTTAAATTGTTCTATCATGGTGTGGATGGGAAGAGAAATTTGGTAGGGGTTATCCTGAAGGAACAGTATGTTTAGAGTTTTGAAGGTGAAAAGAGTTTCGGACGGAGTTGACTATGAAGTTTAAATTGAAGGTGTGATGGTGAATGTTATTAGAGCATATGCCTCACAAATTAGGTGTGCGGTGGAAGAGAAAGAAAATTTCTGCAGTGAGTTGCAAGATGTGATGGAGAGTGTACCCAAGGGAAAGAGACTGGTTATTGGAACAGATTTCAGTAGACATGTTGGTGAGGGGAACAAAGGGGATGAGTAGGTGACAGGTAGGTATGGTAAGAATTGAAGTGATGATTAGTGAGCAGCAGTATGGTTTCATGCCAGGAAGGAGCACTACAGATGCAATGTTTGCTCTGATGGTATTGATGGAGAAGTATAGAGAAGGCCAAAAGGAGCTGCATTGTGTCTTTGTGGACTTAGAGAAAGCATATGACAAGATGCCTAGAGACTGCTTGTGGTATTTTATAAGGAAGTCAGGAGTGGCAGAGAAGTATGTAAGAGTTGTACACGATAAGTACAAGGGAAGTTTGACAGTGGTGAAGTCTGCATTAGGAGTGAGAGATGTGTTTAAAGTTGAAGTGGGATTACATCAGTGATCGGCTCTGAGCCCCTTCTTATTTGCAATGGTGATGGAGAGGTTGGCTGACAAGATTAGACAGGAGTCCCCTTGGATATGATGTTTGCAGATGACAGTGTGATCTATAACAAGAGTAGGGAGCAAGTTGAGGAGATCCTGGAGAGGTGGAGATATGTTCAAGAGAGGAGAGGAATGAAGATTAGTAGGACCAAGGCAGATACATGTATCTGAATGAGAGGGAGGTCAGAGGAATGGTGAGGACATAGGGAGTAGAGTTGGCAAAAATGGATGAGTTTAAATACTTGGAATAGGTTGGGCATGCAGTGGGTGTTAAAGAGAAGGGAGTCAATACAATACAATACACAGAACCAAACACAAGTAATCAATACAGTACAACAGTAAAATAAAGATATTACAAGTATAGAGCAGAATTTAACAGTACATATCACATAATGTGATATGGGTTGGAGATGGTGGCACTGACAAAAAGACAAGAGACAGAGCTGGAAGTGGCACAGTTAAAGATGTTACAGTTTCTATTGGATGTGACAAGGATGAACAGGATTAGGAACTAGTACATTAGAGGGCCAGCTTAGGATAGGTTGGACAGGTTCGATATTGCATTGGTTTGGAAATCTGCAGAGGAGAGATGCTGGGTATAACTGGGAGAAGGAAGCTAAGGATGGAGCTGCCAAGCAAGAGGAAAAAAAGAAATGTCTGAGAGGGGATTTATGGATGTGGTGAGAGAACATTCAGGTGGTGGGTGTGACAGAGCAAGATGCAGAAGAAAGGAAGATATGGAATCAGATGATCTGCTGTGGTGACCCCTAATGGGAGCTGCCGAAAAAAGGAGAAGACATACTGTGACTTGTTTTGCTTCTGCATGGACTATGGGAAGTGGGGTGAAGTCTTCGGGGAAAGCACTTTGGGAGGGCTTGGGGCACTTCCCAAGTGAGTTCTGAGTGACAGGGCTCAGGGTTAATTAATAGTGTGTACGGGCGTAAAGGGGTGTATGGTTGTCGAGAAAAAGCATTGGAGCAAGAGGTGGGAAGTCAGCATTAGGGTAAGAAGGGGCCGAATAGTTAAATTGCAGGCAAAAGCCAGACAGGCGAAGGCGATCTATTTTTATTATTGTGGAGATGTCCCCGTGACCAAGACAACTGGAGTGGTAGGGCACCGTTTATATCGTGGTACACGAACACCAGATAAAAAGCCAGTCGGCACCTTGAAGACTTTCTCCGGAAAACAATAAGTTTTATTCCTACCACTATTCCAAACTGCGACATCGTTCGCATAAAGGTCAACCCTCTTTAAAGTCTATTTTATTGTATATATTATCATGCACACACACATATATACAATTTTAAACATTTTCATTTTGTAGTTTTTAGATCACGTTTCTTCTATCTGAACGTACACTGTCCGATTAAAAAAATCTCATTATATATACGGCCTTTTAATCCCGATATTTATAAACTTGAGTAGCATACCCTTTTCCAATAACGTAAGCATTCACCAACATGCAATTTTGTTGGGTTAAGACATTACTGTAGTTTAGGTGGCTAAACAGTCGGTCGTCATCAGTGACATTCTCAAAGCTATTACCGTTACTCAGTTGAATTACACTTATGCATGCACACCCTTTAAATAACACGAAAGTGAAACGTTCAAAACAAAGTTAATGACGTAGAAATACGATCCTTTTCAAATGAGCCGCGCTGAGCTTCTAAGTAGATTTTACTGCAGCTCAGATTAAAACGGGCGGATCCTGGGGCGAGATAAATAGCAAACAAATTGCACTTCAGCGAATCAGCGACAATGCCATTCTCTGGGTTTCTACTAGTTGGAAGATTGTGTCGTTTAGTGATGACGTTGATGACGTCTAATGTTAGCTACAGGGGAGAAAAAAGATATAACACCAAGCATATGAATGAAGGAACCAACGTTTAAGTTCTGATTGAGTTCTGCTAAAGGTAAATTGTTTGCACCACAGAGTAAGAATGCCAAGCATATTTGTCCTAACTTCAACAAAGACGACTGTGCTTGTAGTATATCTAAAATAAAATATAGATCTGCCAGTGTTTGACATTGCCATGGACTTCAGCTTTGCAGGGATGTGCTGTTACCTTTGAATTTCTGTGAAGCATTTTGCAATTGAAGCCCAAATGTGAGCTCCGAATGTTCAAATATTATTATCATTGTGTTTTTTTTAACGTTTTATTGACTTCAGTATTTTACTTTAATATCCGTGCTCTTTATTTGCCTAACAATTAGAAATGTACGTAGTTTATTGCTTGCTAAAATTTTTATGATGTTAAAATAACAGCAACGTACGGTAATGACTGTCATGAAAAATAATTAAAAACTGATATCAGTATTTTTTCTTTCTATATTCATTCATTTGTACCGCAGTTTGTTTTTCAGTTTTAAGTATATCGTCCACGTGTGCTGAATTCTTTTGGAATCCTACCTTTCTGCCTTGTGTCAGTGATGGCAATAAAAATATAGATTAACAGTGTAAATTGCCCACAGTAATTTAAATAAATATGAACGTTAAACTAGTATTTTAGAATTTTATAAATTTAAGGTGCGTCTTTGACAGTTGTCCTTTTACTAAATTTCTTCTCAGCTAAATGCATACTGACCGTAGTAAGTGAAAACCTTACTGTAAAACTAACTTTATTACACGTGTTTTGCATTTAATCTTTTAGAAGGAGCTGTGATCACTTTAGATGCTAAACACCACCTCCTGATAGTGCATAACATATTTGTTGGAAATGTATGATAGTAATGGTGTTTTGTTTAGAAGTGTAATATAGTATTAATTCTCCTAAATTTGCAGAGTAACACTGAGGCAGATTTTCTTGCTATGCAAAGGTAAACAGGTGCTATTGCTGGTTCCATTTTTACATACATATTATGAAGTTCAGTTCTAAAAAAGAAGCTCATTTTTAATTTTGCACTGGCAACTTTTCTGAATTAAAGTCAGAACCAATCAGTCTTTATTTGAAATAGCAATAAAGGACACTGTAGGATGGTAGGTATCTGACAACAGGACTCCAAAAATGGCCATGCCCCATATCAAAACAAAATGGAATCAAACACAGCTCAAAATATTTTCCATAACTTTAAATATAAGCACAAAATCTCGAAATTGATTTCAAAATCTCCATAAAAAACAAGAACAGATGTTCTACAAAAACTAATAAGGAGTACACTCGTGACTGAGGCAAAAGAAAAGAAAAAAAACAAGATATGTACATTGCATGGTTGGAGGGCAGGCAAAGCATCAGATGACTAGAAAGACTAAATACCAGAGATTATCAATCCAAAAGGTACAAAAAAGTTCCTAAGCAACATATCCTAATACTCTCTTGGGGTTCTTACCTCTACAACTGACATACATTTTTTTGTTTGTTTTTGATACAAAGTGAGGATGCCCAGTCTTATGTGTCACATCTTTTACAGAAGGTACAAGATGACTTCATATGTCAAGTGACCAATTTATGACCAAGGAAAAAACAATACATGATGCTGGTAGCTGTAAAAGATCACCAGCACAAAATAATGTTGACGTGATTTAACATTGATAATGTTAAAATTTAGTAAATGCATAAACAATTAATATAATTGCAAATAAATTTTCTCAATTGGGAACATTATGTCAAAAAGGCAGTCCTACCCACAATCATATTGTTACAGTTTATCCAGGGTTATTGCCCTGGCTTACGTTTAGCTCTTGTTTGTTTGATATTTTTGTTATATGCTTCCATCTTTTTTGTTGTTTGTTTTTTATTTTTTGCTTTTATGTAAATTCATGTTTTCTTTTAATGTTTTAATTATTTAATGTATAAGTATTATTTTTTTTATGTTCTTTCCATTCATATCTTGTGTTTTGTTGTGTGGAACCCCAGGTAGGTACACCCTGATGTTACCACTGAGAGACTGTCTTTTATATTTCAGGCAAGGTAGTAGGTACTTAAATAGTTCATTGTCTGACAAAAAGTACATTTATCTTTAAGCATTGTATAATTATGTTTTTTTGGATTTTCTGTTTGAGTACTTGTTCTTCTGAAAATAGCAGAAATAATTTGAATTGAGGAACAGAAGATGAAACTTAAGTCAGGAAACACAGTAAGTTCTTGAACTAGGAATTCAAGCTGATCTTTCAATAAATCAAAAATCTAAATTGCAGTCAGAATAACGTTGCGGAGAACTGAATACTAAGAAAACTAACATAGAAAAATGGACTCCTAATAGTCAAAAGATGAAGCGAACAGTACAGCCTTTATACACTCAGACTTCTGAAATCATGTGTCATAACCACCAACATGATTGCCATGGTAATTAAGTAACAATAGTATCAGAAAGGTGAGCGCCTGTAAAAAAAAAACAAACCAAAAAAAAAAAACAAAATGGAGTAATTAAAAGAAGCATTCTAAAAATGTCAAAATTAAAGTGAAACAGAAAACTGATATCCAAATCAAATTCAGTTTCCCAAAATCATTATACTTCATTAATTACTAAGAATTTGCCTCCAAAATGGAGTAAAGTGTAATAACCAGAATCTAATTACAGCAATCTTTCCAGTTAACTTTTGGAGTATGGATTAGGACTGGTTAGCTGTGGGGTAAGTTGTTTTTGCCATTTTATTCCCTCATTTATAAAGATTGTTTATTGGACTTGCCTGCCAATCCAGAGGTTTTATGATTTTCCTCTCCCTTGAAGGGAATGTTTGTGTGTTTTTGGAACATTTAAGGGATTATTTGAACTTAAATGTCAGTTCCCCATTTGTCACAGGAGGCTGAAGCCTGCTTGTGTAGTTTGGGGTCAGGTGGCATAGAGTGAGACCTAGAGTTAACAAGTCTGCCTCCGTAAACTAATCTTCAATAGGCTGAATTGAATCATGGTGTGTTAAACAGGAAAGGGGATGGGATTTTTGTTGGTTACCTCAGAAGCCCTGCTGAGATTAACGTTCTTAAAAAATTAAGACAGATTTTAAAGATTGTTCTTAAATTATCTTGTGTAGCTTTTAAATAAATATAACTAAAAACTTTTTCTAAGTGTAAAGTTTCGGACTAAGAAAATACATTTTCTTTCTAAATATGTTTTCTTAGTTTACTGTGTGACATTTTGATATAACTATCACTTGACTAAATGTAAACAGGCTACTGCAGGGGTTCCCAAAGTCTTTTTAAGCCAAGGTTCCCTAAAGCATTATACCATTTGATCACGGTTCCCAGCTAATATACCCAATTCTACGAAGTAGAGCATGATTTTCGTATCAGCAGTAACCCATTATGATTTGGAATAACATTATACCTGACAAAATCAAAATGAATGCTTAACTACAGTAGATTACTGAGACACTTTTGATCAAATGTTGTTTAATGTCTCAACCTTTTTTCTTGGCATAACCCATCTAGGAATTGAATGTTTTGAAATGCCACAATTTGTTTGATCTTATATTTTAAGTACTAATCTCTGATTAGGCACAAAACAACTAAAGTTCATGTTTCTTAAATCAAGTGATTACTGATATTTTTTGTGTGGGTATATACTTTTTAGTTTTTATGTAAGACATGCTTTTTTTTATAAATTATTTTTTAATGTAAAAACTCAATGTACTTTCTCTCAGTAGGTGGTTTGATATGGCATACAACATTGAAAGCCTAAAATGTACATATTTTTAATATTGAAAATTTATACAGTGAAGTGAAAATTTATACTCGTGTAGTTAGGATATAGCGGGTTGGATAATGGATGGATGGAATTCAGATCAAAAGAAGTGTTCACAATTTGCATACTACTTCAGATCATAAATGGAGCAGAATGGCTCCAAGTCAATGTGCAGGCCGAGTCTTTTTTGTGGCTGTAACCTTTAAGTTCTTCCTATTCCTGTATTTTTGTTTTAAATGAAGGACGAAGGCCCCTGAATGTTGACAAATCTGTCCGAAACAAAAGCTTTGTAAACACTAAAATGTAAGCTTAGATATGTTTTATTTTTTTAATAATTGTTAACCTTCATCTTTGTTCCTCATTGTATATTCTTCTGCATTAATCTGACAAATTCTACAAATGTTACAAAAGTTATTGTACACTAAAAAACATTTACCAATACTGATAATATTATAATGTTGGCAGATTAGACTCTGGAGAGAGACGCATTGTGCAAACTTCTTACTGAGGATAGGAGGGGGTGACAAAGATGTCACTCACCTATTAAAATGATCTTTATCTCAAAAATCCCTCGGATTTGAAGTATGGTTTTTGGACACTATTAATTCTGGAGGAGTTGCCTAGAGGTGGGTAGCGAGAGGGTGGGGTTACCTTGGATACCAAGCAAGCAGAGGAAGACTTAGAAAATTTTGCAGGCGGGTGCCGGACTATTGTGGTGGGGTAGGATAGATGGGAGTGAAGTTTCATAGCACGAAATGGAGCATTGTGATGGAATTGAATTAAAGCCTAGTATAGAGAGACAAAATTGTTTCTGAGTTTTTTTTTTTTTTGGGTGCATTTCTCTCACATGTCACTTGAGAACTGCCTATGTATTGCACAACTTGAAACTGCACCTCTAGTCAATATCTACATTAATATTAGGGCTACTTTAAAGCATCAATTGAAGAACATTTTGAGTTATCCTTATTTAAAATATAACTAGAATTAGTACAGGCATGACTCAGCCGATTCCCATTTGCAAAGTATCACTAAAATAAATGAACATGTATTAAAGGAATATTCCACTCAACAGAACAGAACTGCTTGTCGAAGTTTGGTTCATCGTGCTAACCACAAGATGGTAAATATGATTTTGTTTTCTTGCAAAGAACTATGTGTCTTCTGCCTAATCCACATGTAATGTAGATTAAAACTGATCATGAATCAAACTGCATTTTGCCTTCATGCAGTGTGACAAAATGATGACTAAACAAACTGCTAGCTATTTACACATTGCTTTTCGTTTAGTGGGAAAATCATTGAACATGCTTAATGAACTATGAGATTTGTGTAACTGCTTTAGGTTCCTGGAAATCGATTTTCAACATGCCAGTTCAAAAAATTTAATTGACATGGAAGGATTGATAAAGTTATTATATTGGCTTAATCTAATAGCTCTACTGCGCACAAAATTTTATGTTACTGTATGTAGAATGTTCCTAGGTGCAAAAAGTAGTCTTTGTAGCCCAATCGTTGTCCTAGTGAAGTCTGCATGTTCACCCAATTTCTGCATAGTTGTATAGTCGACTACTGCAGTAGTATTAACTGGCTACTTTTTGGGGGGAAAAGGTGCAGTAACTAGTAGCTTAATATATCACAATGTTGTTTTTAACAACTGCAATGGGTTGTTGCATTGTCCAGGGAATATGCCTGCCTTGAATCTTGTGATTGTTGGGATAGGCTCTAAATTCCATCTGTCTCTGCACTGGATAAGCAGGTTAAGAAAATGGATAGCAGGGCATAACATTATACCAGGGGTGGGCAAAGTGTTTCCTGGAGGGCAGCAGTGGCTGCAGGTTTTTGTTCCAACCCAGTTGCTAAATATGAAGTACTTATTGCTTAAGTAACACTTCTGCTTCATTTAAGTTGTCTTGCTTGTTAAGATTGTGAACCTTTATTGTTTATTTCAGCCTTAAACAGCTGTATTCATTCAGTTTTTAATTGCGTTTTATTAGCGATAAGATGCAAATGACAAAAGAGACCAGCAAGTCTCCATTTAGCTTGTTTCCATTTACACCTGTGTGGTCTCCATTTAGCTTGTTTCCATTTACACCTGTGTGGATTTATTGTGCATTATTTGGTTAAATGAAATACTTGGAAAGAAAGTGAAGAGAAAAAAGTGAAGAACTGAGAATAACTCATCCATTTTAGACTTTAAATCATTTGGATAATATCCTTACAAAGGAAAAAAAAAATATAGCATACTAGGGGACTGTGCTCGCCAACCCCTGTTTTTGTGTTTCAGGATACACACTTTTAAGATTTTTTTTTTTTGAATTGTTGCTATTTCATTAGTTTTACTTTTATTTCAGAACTTCTGTAAAAACTATATTTGCAATCTTTCGAGTCCCAACATGCTGAATCTTTTTAATGAGGTCAGTGAGACATGTGTTTAATGACTTTGTACCATAATTAAGGATAGGTTTCTCTGTTTGGAATTTCTGCACAGACAAAATGATCTACATCATCAGCAGTTAATAATTTGTTTTGCAAAGTAACCAATAAATGCATGTGAGGTAAACTCTTGTTTTTGAAAGTTTCTTGACTTAAACTTAAAAGCCTTACAATATTTACATACTTCTGACATATCACCTATGTCCATATGTTCGATCTCTATTCGCCTTTTCGTTATTTCTCCGAGTAATAATTTCTCTTTCTTTGTGCTAATGCGATTTTTACTTTTTTTTTTTGACACTGTCATTTTATTCTGCTTTCATATTCTGTATCTTGCTCTGCATGTGTTTTGCACCTACGTTTTTTTTGAGTCTTTTGAAATCCAGTTTTCATTATCTCTAACCTGCTCTGCATGTGTTTGCCCCCCTTGTTTTTTAACCTTTTAATGACGTTTTACTTTGTTTTCTACTCTGCCTTTTATTTCTGACCATGCTTTATCCTGCTTTTTTTTTTTAAATGACACCTGGTCCGTGGTGATTATTTTCCCTTTTTCGAGTAATAATTTCCATTTGTTTGCGCTCCTGCGATCTTTACTTTCTTTTTTTTTTATACATTCTAACTTTCATACTTTCATATTCTTTCTTTCTCCACGTGTATTACGCCAACTATTTTTTTTTTTTTTGAGCCTTTCGAATTCCATTGCTTTTCTAATCTCTAACCTGCTCTGCATGTGTATAGCGCAAACATCCCGATTTTTTTCAATTCCACTTGTTCCAGGCTGATAATTGCTTTCCTTATTTTCTGAATTTGTACCTAAATTACTGTTTTTCTTTTTTGACTCCCTGCACTGCCCTCTTCTTCGCTTAGTCTTATCTTTTCATTTATAAAGTATTGTCCTTATACGCTATATATGCGCTGAAAGCCCTGGATCTGTGTGTGCTCAAAGCGAAAACATGACTGAGTGTTTTGCTTGTTTCCCTTGCTCTTATTTATTTGTAAGTAGGGCGTGTCTTGCAAGAATCTCATGTTCTACGTCATCGCGAGATGGTCCTGGGTTAATCTCTTGGCACGAAGTCTCATGTTTAAGGTCCCTGTGAGACTAGAGAGATTGGCCACGGAACGTCTCGCGGGGTCTTTTAAGTGTCTTCCATGATCTTAAAGTGAAGATCATGTATCGTCACCCTACTGTTTCACTCTAGTATTTTTTTTATAATAGAGAGAAGAGATGTGAATGACGTGGCAGAGTTAAAGCACCAACAAGCCATGAAGTTAAATTATTGGCAAGGTTTGCTGTCTAATTAAGCAACTGTGTTGGAACAAAAAACCTGAAACCACTGTGGCCCTCCAGGACTGACTTTGCCCACCCCTGATTTATACCATCCATTTGGCCATCCCCAGTATCTTTCCTCCAATCCACTTGACCAATCAGAATGCACAATGTGCTGCTTCCACGAGAAGAGATGCACTTGCTGGATTCAGGTTTTGGGGGGAAAATTTTCATTAGTACCCATGATCTTTTAATAGTTAGGCCTAGTTGCACCTTTTATGTTTACATTTTACTGCTCTCTGAACAATTAGCCAAAAGAGTTTTGCATCAAGGGGCTAATGAGCTTTACGTTTGGCCTTTTAGTACTACAGTTTTTGTTACCAACAGTGCCCCTTTAGCTATCTATACATTTATATAAGCAATAGACTAGTGGTACACATAAATAAATAAAACATTCAGATGAGTCAGATGTGCATGCTTTCCATTTTTCTTCAAGTTCTTCATTGCTCCTGAAAGTAAAAACCAATTGGGTGGTCACAATGACTAAAATGCACAGTGACACATGCATGCAGGAGAAGTGGTAAAGAAATTAGACAAATTCATTCACATTCAGGGTGTTACTTTATCTTCTTGCCATCTCAGAGTGTTGCTGTGGAGAATGGTTCAGAAATTTAATTTAGTGCACCCATACTAATAAGGAAAAAATTATCCTGCATGTTAAAATGTTACTAGCTTTAAGATTTCTGCCTTGTGATGACATACCTGCTTTTGAAGAGCTCATGGATACTTCCTCTCCAGGGCTAGAGATATCCATATCAAGAAATGTCTAGCTTTATGACTACCTGCAACTTTTATTACTGATGTATGTACAGGTTCTGCTTTTAGACGTTTTGCAAGGAATTGCATGTAATTCGTTCCTATAAATTTCACAGTGCCTTCTATTTATATGGTGTTGTGTTTCTCTCCTTTTTATTATAGTGTTTCTCCTTATGTTGTATGTTTTGTTTTGCCATATCTTTAAATGAATTGATACTTAACAATTTTCCATTGGTAAAAAATAACATTTTACAAGAGACATTATAATTGAAATTATATGTATGTATATTATTGTATACAGTATGTAATGGAGAAAGCAGTATTTATCAGTTTTAACATTACTTGATGCATTTTTCCTGCATGCAGATGCGCAATAGACAATAACTGACATTTAATTTATTTTTTTTTAAACAAAGCAACAGTCTTGTTTTGTCCTTATGTTTGTGTTGACCGTGTTATCACTCAGCCTCAAATTACACATGTGGCATGTGAAATATTAGGCTATGCCACTACATGCATGAGATTATATATAGCATGTCAGATATAATTTCTCTCTGTCTTTTTCATTCTTATGGAATGTTTGTTTATTAATTTATTTGCACTATACTCTTTTTCAGTCATTTTTATTGAAAATGTGGGAAGGAAAATATTTTAAGAGTCTGTAACACCTTATTAAGAGATATTGTGAAAAAAAATGGAGAATTTTATAAATTTGCACTTCTGTTGAGAGTGAGGATCAGACTGATCAGCCAGTTGAAATGGGATTGTTACCACAGCCAGCATCCTCAGCAGTTGGACATTCAGACTGTGATGCTTAGTCAGTCATTGTGACTAAATAAAAGATGAAAGATATTTTGGATTGTTTCGCCTAAACACTTTTAATATACTTAATTTCAAATATTTACTTGGCTTTACTAACACTAAGCTGTGCTAAAATATTAGTGTATATTGATGACTGATATATATTAGTACCACCAAACTAAACCTTGTGTAATCAAACAAGTAGAAGGACACAACAAACATTAATAACAATGTCTTAATAATGCCCCAAAAATTTGCGGTTTGGTGGGCTACTTATCTGGTATAGCTGACTGAATAAAAACTTTAGTCTGGCTAAACATATAACCTGTTTGGTCTACCGTTGTGCATGCTGTGATGTTTGCAAATTTTTGTTCAAATCTGTCTAGACCAGCCTTTATTTCTTTTGGAAGTTATGCATGGTACTTGATCAGAATTTCCCAAAAACTGTCAACAAGATTTACGGGTAGTTTGCAATGGTCAGTCCACTCCAGCGAAAAATAGTGAACCAGCCCCGGGTGAGATGCCTATTCATTGCAGAGCAAATGCTTTTACTAACCTGCTTTAATGTAATTTTTAAGTGGCTGAGGAGCTACTGTAGGACAATAATATAATACAGTGGTACCTTGAGATACGAGTTTAATTTGTTCCGTGACCGAGCTCGTAAGTCAAAATGCTTGCATCTCAAATCAGTTTTCCCCATTGAAATTAATTGAAATGAGATTAATTCATGCCAGCCTCCAAAAAACCACCCCAATTTTTTGTTAAATGTTTTCAACATAAGAAAAATGTATTTATAATGAACAAATATTGTATTCAAACAAAATAAAATCTAATACATAAAAGAGAATCTCAAGAAACAAACAGATGTTGGCGAAGCCAATTAGCGTATTGTAATGTTTTTTCTTTCACTTTTGCTTAACTTAATTTTCTTCTTCACTAGTTTTTTTTTTTTCTTTTTTGCCACGCTTTCCTCACTTTCATTCTCAAGGCGTTTCAATAGAAAGCTATCCAAGGAGCTTTGTTTAGTTCCTCCCCTTTAGCATGTTTCTGAAATGAGTTAGGCAAGTGTCATTAAATAGCGCTGCTGCACTATCAGTTGCAATTTTTTTTTTCAGGGTTTCTTTTCAATAAAGTCAAGCATTAGGCAAGTGTCATTAAATAGAGCCACCGAGCGATCAATTGTAACTTTTTCAGGATGTTTCTTTTCAATAAAGTCAAGTGTTAGACAAGTGTCATTAAATAGCACCACTGCACTATCAGTTGCAATTTTTTCAGGGTGTTTCTTTTCTTTAAAGTTCAAAACTTTTTCCCACATTGCAAACACTTCCTTTATCTCACTTTATGAGGTAACCTCCTCCGCCTCTGCCTCCTCCGTGATACCGATCTCCTGCAGAACCTCGATATGTTGCCACGTTTGTAGTTCCATCAACTCCTCCGTCGTCAGTTCCTCGGAATGTGTGGCGACAAGCTCTTTGATGGTTCGTATTTCGAATTTTGACTTGTAACTCAAGACAAAAAATGTACCTAGTGACGGCTTGTATCTCAAAAAACTTGAACGTTGGGGCACTCGTATCTCAAGGTACCACAGTAGTAATAAATGATTCATAATAACATAGTGTCATTTTTAAAGCATATTTGTATATGATATTATCGGTTTTGCATTGCTGTTATTGTTTGCACGGAGTGTATTTTTCAACTTTCTGTTTTGCAAGTCTTGTCATTATAAAGAAAGTTTAATCATTAACTTTTTTTCTTGCAGCAGACTCTGATTGAGCTTTACCAACGTAATGTTTCCCTTGAAGGATGCCCACCTTGGAGCACACACTTTCTTTGCTTCAGCTCTGCCACATGATGTATGTGGAAGCAATGGGCTTCCTCTCACTCCCAACTCTATCAGGATACTTGGTCGTTTCCAGATCCTAAAGACTGTTATTCACCCTAGGCTGTGCCAATATGTTGACATATCTAGAGGAAAACACGGTAAGGTGTACATTTTGCACATGTTACAAGACAAGTAATAAAATTAATTTTAACATATTTGCTGTCTCTTGCCCTTATATGTACCTTCAATACCTTTCTTCACTATCCTTGTGTGTTGAGTGGTGCTTCCTCTGTCGATCATGTTCCTGTTAAAGCATGCTTCTCGGACTTTGTCATTTCAAGGCACATTTATCCTTTCTGTTTTTAAAGGCAACTCTCAGTGAACCTCCTATGCCTTAACACCTACTCTTGAGTCTCACACTTCTTTCAATCACTGGTATGGGTGCACTATTGGTTTTCTTGTAATGAAGGCACAAAGGTAATGTACTAAAGTCACACCAGCTATACTGTAGAACAAATATCAGAAAATATTTACACTAGTTGGATACTTAGTTGTGACAGCAGTGCCAAGCCATATCACCTTATACTGACCTCAGTCCATGGACTTGATTGAATACTTACCAAGAATAACATTTATTTTTGTAGCACATTTTCCTTCAGTAAATGTAGCTCAATGTGCTTTGCAAGATATCAAAGAAATAGTTGTAAGCAAAGAAAAAGCAAATTAAAATAAGATAAGAATAATAAACAGTATATAAAAATAATTAATGCATACTTACATAAGATAGATATATACTGTAGTTAAAAGAAGTATTGTCATTAAATATAGAGTTATTTTTTTTAAGTCTCTAAATGTGAGTCCTGTTAAGGGGGAGAAAAAAGTAAATCTGTAGGGGTTCTAGCCCAGAAACTATCGGAAGAACCAGGATTGCAGATTCATTGAAGACTATGTTAATTCTTTCCATATGCAGTTTTTTAAGGGTAGAACTAAAATGTAGCTGTAAAATAGCCAAATTAAATTTGGGTTTTTAGTATTTTTTTAAATGATTGATGGTGTTAGCCTGGCATATCTCTTTTGAAGATTTTTGGTACATAACAGCAAAAGGCTCCAAAATATAGGAAGGAACAAGGTTATTAAAGGCTTTATATACTATTAGTTGTTTTTTTAAAGTAAATTCTAAAGAACAAAGGTAACAAATGTAATGGCATTCTGGACTAACTGCAGCCATCTGATGTTTTTAACATTGGAAGTATTCTTTTTATCTACAAACAGTAGTCCAAGGAGCTTTAAACCAGTTAGGTGCTAAACTGATGGTTCATTAAAATATGTCAAGAAGCTGAATAGTTTGAGTAGTGATTTATTACACAGGTGAGAAGAGTTTTTTTTTTCTATTTTGAAATTCAAAGAAGGTGAGCATTCTGTGTTGTTAGGTCTGCTAGGGTAACATTCCTTCCTTTTTGATACTATCATATGTTGCAGCAAACTACACATAAAAATTAAGGATCCTTCATAGGTTTTATCATTCATGTTGTCTTCCTATATTCACTTAATGGACAGTTTATTAGATACAACTGTCTATTGCTTAGTTGGATCATTTTTTGTCCCTGGATTCATCAGTACACAAAATCAGCAAGGTGCTGAAAATATTCCTTAATCATTGTGGTTCATTCTGATTTGATAGGATCTCAAACTTGTTTAAACCCTTATGCTCTACAGGGTTTTTAGCTTTATTGCGCCTAAATTGCATTGCCAAAAATGAACAGCTATTATTCCGCTTATGTAATAAAGGAGCTTCAAATAACTGAAGAGCAGCGAGTATAATATTTCAATTTTTTAAAGAAATTCTTAATGTGATTAGAAGCCTTTGTTTCACACCGATGTCAAGTAAATATATTTTCTCTGTAAAGAAAAACTGGATTTTATAGTACATAATGAAGATATTTTATGTTTCACAACCCTGGAATCAATTTTCTTTCGTGCCCCAGTCTGCGTATCTCATATCATAAATTGTTCCGTTTTTTGCACCTAAATCATTTCTCAAAACAAGTCTTCTAGTTATATTTTTATTTTTTAAGAAAATAATATACACACACACTTTATGTATCATTCTGAAACAACAACAACTCATCCAAACCTTTATTTCAAAATTCTTTTTCATGCTAGCCCCTGAAACAATTTCTGTTTACTGCTGGACACAGCGTACACTTACATTTTTATACCGTACATTGTGGTTTTTGTCCTCCTATTTACACATCTTCTGCCTTTTGTTACAGTTGCCCCATAAAGGTTCAGGATGTTTATTTATTTATTTTTAAAAAATTGTTATTGTTTCTTTTTTCCTGCGGCGGGCTGGCGCCCTACCCAGGGTTTGTTTCCTGCCTAGCGCCCTGTATTGGCTGGGATTGGCTCCAGCAGACCCCCGTGACCCTGTAGTTAGGATATACCGGGTTGGATAATGAATGGATGTTTCTTTTTTCTTGCATTTCACATCTGGAATAAACCAGTACATACATGCATTTCATATCATCTTTTTCCAGTGCTGTAGGTAAAGCCTTTCCTGGAAGCCTTGGGTACAGGGCAGGAAACAGCCATGAACAGGGCACACATATACATCTAAAGAAAACGCTGTGTCCAGTTAACCTAAACAGCACAGTTTTGGCATGCAAGTCAAAAACTGCCATATTCAGAAATGGTAGAGTGGAACAGTGAAATTTGATTAAAGATTCCCTCATGAAACTGTGAATGGTGGTGTGGTGTAGCGTGTGAATCAGCAACATTTGATTGAAGAGCAGTCCCCAAAGAAAATTTGCACTACATGATTTTATTTCACAAAAATACATAAATGTATCTTGCAGGCAGTGTGGTGTGGTAGTTAAGGCATTGGTTGTGGGTTCAAATCCTGCTACTGACACTGTGTCCTGCCTGTGCTTCAGCTGGAAAACCAAAAAGAACTCTATCATAAATGTAAGTTGCGTTGGATAAAGGCGTCAGCCAAATAAGTAAATGAGTACCCTTAAATGATAAACCTTAATAGGGTAATGCCCACTATCACTTCTCTCATTTTGTACTGGTCACCACTCCTATTTATTTCTGTTTTAATTATTTTAAACTGTAGAATTTAAAGAGGGTGCATTTAGTTTTTCACACAACTTGCAATCCTCGCCATGTCAGTCTGGCAATTTTCTCATTTGTTTTCATAATGCAGTTTTGCTCATTTTGCATAACTTTCCTTCTTTCAGAAAGACTAGTGGTTGTTGCTGAGCATTATGAAAACTGCCTTGAGGATCTGCTCAAACAGAGGGAGCCTGTGAGGTAATAGTAGATATCTAAAACATTACTAATTGATATCTACTTTTTTTTTAAAGTCAATAATTGATAGGTTGTGCTTGCAATTTCCACAAGTATATTTAACCTTTTTTAATGTAAATAAAATTAAGGTAAAAAAATGTTGAAAGTGTTTATAGCAGTTTTTGCATGATTTTAATTTATAATAAGGTATTTTTTTATGAAGGAACACTTTCCCTGTTTGATTTACTGGCTAAAAATTTTTAGGCTAATTTCTAAATAGGGTTAATTCCTTAATAGTGCTTTATTGCAAAGAACAAATGCTTTACTGAAGAATTTCTAACTGAAAATGAAAAAATTATGAAATTCATAACTAAGAATAGAACTAAACTAAGACTTGCTGTGTTTCTTTTATGATAAGCTGTTAATCTGTCAATTTGTGGGAGTCAGAATTCTGGATGGGTTGTAGGGGATCAAATACTTATTTCACTCAATGACATGCAAATCAGTTTGTAACTTTTATGTAATGTGTTACTTCTGGATATTTGGTTGATATTCTGTCTTTCTCTATTAAAATGAAACTACCATAAAAAATAGAGATCGTTCATTTCTTTCTTGTGAGCAAACTTACAAATTCGGCAGGGTATCAAATTCTTATTTCCCCCACTGTATTTCTTACTTTAGTAGTCAGATGAGCAAAGAGTTCATACCAACATTTCTGGTTATTGGAATAACCGTAAACCTCAAAATGTTGAGAATACTTGCTTTATATTATATTATGCAGAATTCACAAAATGGAACAAACAGGCAGCAGAAGTCTTCTAACATTTTTTCAATATTTGTTTTATAACTGATTTAGGGAAGAGAAAACACAATAATGAGCAGAGTTAAAATTCATATTTTTATGTAACATTTACTATATTGTATTTAGTTAGTTTTTAGTATGCAAGTCAAGTGTGTTTGTGTGTGTGTGTGTGTGAGACCTTTTTTAATTTATATAATTTTATGCCTGCTGGACTTGATGTGAAGTTAATCCAAAGCAGACGTCATATTAATTACAAACACATTATCTCCTGCTGTCCAGTGAAAAAACTTTATGACTTTTTAGTAAACAGTATAGTTTTCATTTTTTAAACGAAAAAAAATTTTGAAATATGGAAATCGTTGTACCCACAAATGTTCTATATACTGTACTTATCTTTTTATATTTCCTGTTATTAAATATGCCGCCTTCTGTTAAGTTTATTAGAAATTTGTTTTCCAAAAAGATTATGATTTTTCTTTGCAAGACAAATAAACTAGTATAATTGTATAAAACAGGCACATTTATGTTTATTTGCCTGGCAGACAGTTTATCCAAAGCAGCTTTCAAAAGATGTCAACATAATTGAGTAAACATTAGCCTTGGATACTGGGAACAAGTGTTACAGAACAGAGTTACAAAACTGATCACCACAAGTGAAGAGTTCAGAACAAAATGCGGCTTAGCTATAAAACCTTAGTTACAAAAACAGATAATATCAATTAGAAATTTACCAAGCAAGACAATTGTTGTAAACACTTCTTAAATACATTGAGGGAGTCATACTTTACAAGACCAAAGGAGTTGTGCTTAATATTCATTCAGATATGGTCTGATCTTGCAGATGTTGTATAGAGCAGGCATGTCAAACATGCAGCCCGCAACAGAAATCTGTGCGGCCCGCATGACAGATCATAGTTAGCACTAAACTTGTACAAAATGATTACTATCGTTTGTGATTAAATCATTCTGCATCTTCGGCATTACTTATTTACTTTTCTTACTTCCGCGTTCTGACAAAGGGCGTTTTCCCATGGCATTACGGTACCGGAAACATCATCTGCCAGTATAGTTACAGCTGCAGCGTCAACTCCTTGAAACCCTAGGCATGACACTGGCCACGAGCCTTGACCAAAGTTAATGAGCCGCGATGTTGCTACTGAAGTGCTAGGCTGTAGCAGGCTACACTACTGGCTGGGATGCTGAGAACTGGCCCTCACGAGTACCAATAGCTCGCATATTTTCACGATTTTTTGCTCTAGTTTTATGTAATTTTGTGCTAGTATTGTAACGAACAGTTAGTTTAGACTACAGCTGAAGATCTGAAGTGGACACGAGAAGTTGGTGAGTTGTTTAGTAACAAATTTTTGTGATTTTGAGTTTGTAAAATTAGTGTAGGTCAGGGGGATTTTTGCATATCAACTTATTTTACAATATAAACTTTACTCTGTTTACGTCATCATACTCTTGCAATGTTGAGAATGCGCCTGAGAATATCCAAATAGAATTGATTGAACTGCAGTCAGATTCTATTCTGAAGGCAAAATGCAACAAAGTTGGTGTGCCAGGCTTGTATGCTGACCTGCCACCCTCGTATGTGCAGATCTGTAAGTTAGCATTGAGAGAACTGTCTATGTTCGGAAGCACTTACCTTTGTGAGCAATTGTTTTCGTTAATGAAAGCTATCAAAACCCACTTAGCTCAAGACTTACTGCCGAGCACCTTTCATCCCTCATAAAAGTTGCAGCTGCACAAGATTTCAAGCCTATTATTGACGAACTGGTTACTAACAAGAGATGCCAAGTGTCGGGACAACAGAAATAGATCTCACACTGTAAGACTCCTATATAAGGACCTAGCTAAGAGGCTAAGCCTCTAATTGTACACTGTTGTACGGAGATTGCATGGAAATAAATTGCTTTTCTTTAAACTTTAAGTGTTACATTTTTTAAAGATTTCAGTATTGCAAAGAAAGCTACAGTATCTTTGTATAATAGTATTTGTTACAGTGCAGCCCGCTGATGCACGTATGGCAGTCAAAGCGGCTCACCAATGGTAGTGAGTTTGACATGCCTGGTATAGAGTGAATCTACAAGACCGAGAAACCATTGCAGCAAACTTAGTGAAGGACAGGTGGTCAGGCTGGGCAGGTGTTAGTGATAAGATCTGAGCTGAATAGCGATGGTGTGTTGTATAAACAGATAAACTGGGTTGACAAAAAGGCTCGTCTTTGCCGGGTTAGGCCAGAGATGGTGTTCCTTCATCTACAGTAGGTTGCAATAGCCGTAAGACATGCAGAGATCCTAGTAGATACTGTGTGAACCTCTGTAGGATGACTGGTACAGCTGCTTATCATCACTATAACACTGATAAGAGATACCATAGGACACAATGAAAGGGCAACTGAGAAAGTGTACAGAGACAAAATGAGAGGGTCCAGCACTTATTCTTGTGGGACTCCCATTTCTTGCCTGGTACACCCTTAACATTTCTCCTCACCAGGGCACACAATAGGTTCTGCCCAAAACGAAGGCATCAAACCACCTAAGTAATGCAAAAGTCTGAGATTGTGGCAAGAAAAATCTGATTGTTGACCATGTCACAGGCAAGGGATAAATCTTTCTGGATGAGGACAGATGGTATGTTGTTAGCTCTAGCCAGCTGTAATGTGTTGACAATAGTAAGTAGAACCTTTTTAGTGGAATTGCTCTTCTTGAAGCCTGACTGATTTAGGATCAAGCTGTTATTATGTAGAAGAAAAGGAGAGGCTTGGTTAGAGACAGCAAATTTCTCTGTTTTGGCTAGAAAGGAGAGGGGAGAGACTGGTTTGTAATTACCTACTTGAGCTGGGTCTAGTGTGGTTCTCTTGAGAATGGGTGTTGTTAGGCCCTGTATGAAAACAGTTGGGGAAAATGCTTGGACTAATTGAGGTGTTAATAATGTGTGTTGTGAACGGAACCCGAGCACAGACAGGCAGACATGTTGTTTTCCACCACCACATGTTTATTTACAAAACTATTTACTATTCAAAGTGCACACAAACCCCCAAAGTCCTGGCCACACAACGCCTTATTCTCTTCAGGCCGCCTCCTTGCCTCCTCCAGCAAGCTCAGTCCTTCCTTCTCTCCCAACTCCAGCTCTGAATGGCCCCTTTTATCCTCACCCGGATATGTTCCAGGTGGTGGAAGTGCCAGCTGTTCTCCCGGAAGCACTCCGGGTGTCCCTGCTTCTGTTCCCCCCCAGCACTTCCTGGTGTGGCGGAAGTGCTGAGGTCCAGGGTTCCCAAGGCATTGGGATGCCCCCTGGCGGTGACCAACAAAACAGCCAGGTTGGCGGCCCCCACGTGATCCAATGTGGGCGCACGCCCTCTTCCGGTCCCTCAAGTCATCCCAGCCGGGTCGTCGCCCCGGCATCCCTGACAGTGTAATTACAAAAATAAGGAAGAAAGACCCTTTAAGAGATGTGATGGAATGGATTTAAGTGGGCAGGTAGTGGTGCAACTATAGAGGAGATTGGAAATGTCAACGGAGTGGAGAGGAGAGAAGATTGGAAACATCAGAGGTGGAGTGAAGGGACAAGAATTAAGTTGTGTGTTCAGCAGGGAGCAGACTAGGTAGTAGGGGTAATGGGAGTTGTCTACTGATAGCCTCATTTTCCCGAATAAAGGTTGCAAAGTTATCAACAGTCACATATCTGAGGTGGAGGTGTTGGAGAACTGACAAGAGATGTGGAAGGAGAGAAGTTATGAGTATTAGAAGTGTTGCTTATCCTGTTTTAAAACAAACTTACCTTAGAGTTTGTAGCAGGAGAAGAGAAGGAAGAGAGAAGAGATTGATGCCTATCCAGGTCAGCATGGACCTGTGACTTCCTCCATTTCTTTCCAGCAGTCCTAAGCTCTCTCCCCAGCTTGCATAGAACTTTAGAAAGCTATGTGCATGATGGTCTTTCAAGTGCAGACATAGAGGAGATAATAAAGAAATCATTGGTATCAAGAGGGATGATGTGGCTAGGATGAGGGAAAGCTAAGGAGACTAGGGAAGAGAAATGGATGGGAGAGAGTGGAGGTGATGGCAGAATGACACAGTTGGAGAAATGGCAGTAAGAGAAGAAGGAAGGAGCAGCAAAAACTCCTATGGAAATACAGTCAGATGTATATAATGAAGCAACAATTGCACATTTGGGTGTACAGTTCATGTAAGAAGAAGATCAGAAGTTTACCAGCTTTGTAAGTTTTATGGGATGTAGAGCTGTGCCATGTGTAAAAAGATAAGAAGGAAAGGGTGATTGTCTAGGTGGATGTGCAGGTCCCTGAGAATTAGAATTGGATTTCATCTGGAATGGAGTAGAGCAGCATATCCCTCTCATTGAGGACATTCTTTAGCAGACCTAGAGGGTGATAAAGAACAACAATGTTGATTCCAGTGATTGCATAGCACTCAAAAGTGGTATAGTTGCATACAGTATCCATGTCTGAACCTCCAGTTCTTGGAGAGACCTGTTCCTTCTTCTCTTCCAAAGGAATGACAGCTATGAGAGAAGTGGAATCCAAAGTAAAGCTCTGTTGGTGTTGCTGGAATCCAGTTTGTGTGGCATGTGCTAGAATAAAGACAACTTTGTTGACAGCAGATTGACAGTTCCATAGGTCAAAGGAAGAAGGGAGTGTCTGAAGGAGTGGCCTGACCAAGTGGTCTACGATTGTTTACATTATGTCCTCTTCTAGAGAACAAAATTTTGCAATAATCATAGGAATGTATTGTGAACACAGGCTTAGGAATAAAAGATTAAAGAATAGTGTACCTGGTTGAATAACAGTCTCTGCTGCTTTGGCCGGTGCCATTTCTTGGTGGACTTATGTAAGTAGCCTTGTAGTCTTCATAGAAGTAAAGCCTTCACACGAGCAGGGATACACATGAGAGCTGTCACTTCCATGACAGTGCTGTAGATTAGAACTCTTTAAATATGGAGCAACTGTGGGTGTTGAGACTGTGAGTATCAATGTAATTAGCAAACCAAAGCAAGAGGATAGCCTTGAGAAGTAGATGTAAACTAGTCGGTAAAGCAACAAAAGATGCAGGCCTGTCAGTATAGTAAACACAGAAGTGTATGCTGTATACACAATAAACCTAGAACAAAACAAAACACCTTTCATATTATACACAATAATTACACAATAATAATCAAAACGAACCAAGATGAAAAGACTTGCCCCACTAAATGCAGATGCCCAAAACCCAGAAATGACTCACTAGGCGAGTAGCTGGCAAGAATGCATGTTTATTTTTAAAAAAGAGCAAATATTCCTATTTTTATAAAATAGTAAACATCTTTAGAATTCTTTAAATTTGAATGTAGTTAAATTTATGCAGAATGCTGTATAGCATTTAAAGGATCACTTGCTTAAAAGCTGGCCTCTGGTATTTTAGTGTTTTGATAGTAGATGGTGTATAGCGTGATCTGGAATTGAACAGATGTCATATGATAATTACATAATAATTGCTAAATATTGAATATATTTTTATATAAGTTATCAATAGACTGAGTTAGGTAGCAGAAGTCTTCTTTTGTACTTTGTGTCTTTTAAATATCCAACTGTTAATTCTGCTTTCATTTGGGGACTAAATTACAATGAGACAGTTTCATTCAGTTAACGAACAACTGAAGTAATTCTCAAAATTCACTAAATCATTAAACCTGTCTCCCCCAGGGAGCTGAAACATATGAAGATAAGTGTTCAGGAAGTGGGAAAAGAAATGAATACTATCATGAGAATATTAAATAAGCTGGTTTGGAAATATATTAGAGAAGATAATTAATATTCAATATAATGTTTATAAGTGTCTAAAAGAAATATTTGTCAAAGACAACACATTAGACTAGAACGAGTCATGGAGTGATTTTTTTTTAAATATAGATAGATGTTTGGGAGTATAAGGCCTGGCTGCTTTTCCGAAGACCTTGTGTAATCTCATATGATATTACTGGGTAAAATTGAATCTTATAAAGTTTTGTGGTTAAATTACACAATATAATCTTGTTTAGTCTGTGGATCAAGATTTTTATTCAAAGGTCAATTCTGAGTTACCTAAATCCTGTTACCCTGCTCTCTGGACCCTGCTTGCTGGCACAGAGCTTTCTTTAAAGAGGTTCAGGTTACAGAAATAAAGTATTTAATTTGACATGTAACTGAAAGAAGTGCAGTATTATTTTGATGCTGAATTAAATGTATTATGGCTAAAAAGGTATGCTTTTTTTCATAATATCTTTACAATTTCTGGTTTTCTTTACCTCTGTCATTACACAAATCACTCCAAGAAGTATTATCTCTTGTTTTTTTACAATTTCATTAAAAAATCAAATCATGTAATTTCATCAAACAATGTTATAAAATAATGTGAAGAATATTTTAAATTAATCTGTTCAACACATTTACCAATATGTTTCCTCAAAGCATTGAGAACAAGACAGAAAACAACTCTACATGAAGCACCAGTCCATCGCATGGCACTCACTATTGTGGGTCAATTTAGACTCACAAATTCATCTAAAATGTATCTCTTTGAGATTTAGGAGGTAAAATATGGGGAGAACATTCAAACAACACAGGTAACTATATTCACCACTGTGCCACCGTGTCCTCTCCATTTTAGTCAAATAAGCCAAAACAACAACATTTATTTTTATAGCACATTTTCATATAAAAGATATAGCTTCACATTTAATTAGTGTGGATTTTCACAACTGCAGTAATGGAAATCCTGTCCAGAGGTTTCAGAAATATCTGTGTTTTCTCCCTAATAAATATCAGCCATAAAAACTAGACTAACCTTGATTAGAGCAAAGATTCCATATTTCATCATTTTGTGGAGAACTGGGTATGATTTTCATTGCTGTGGAATTGGTGACAGGGTGGCTTACATTGTAAAGACAGACTTAAATTAAAAAAGCTGCACGTTCACTTGTTGCAATTTGTTCGGTAGGAACCATGTGTAGTGTAGAAAGGCACTTGTTTGGATGGAAAGAAACCAAAATTTCTGCAGTTTTACATAAGATTTCTTGAGGAACATGATTGAGAGATGTAGCACCTAATCAGTGGTTGGAGTTTTGTTGTTTTAGATCATTAGTAACAGAGATCACATTTAAATGCAGGGTTGTTTGTAAGTATACCTTGTAACAGAGAATATTTCTTCAAATGTCAATTATCAAATTTTAATTGTGTTCCCTGATCATATGTTGTTTGTTCTGGATATTTGTATTAAGGGAGGCATGTCGAGCTGTGAAATTAAAACTAGTTGAGTATGAGCTGAATTAGTTAGTTGGTATACCTCTTAGACATTCACAGGGGTACTGGCCATCAATGTAAACGAAAAATTGTGTTAAAGGGAGCATATTACAGTTAATACTTCATTTAGTAATTCAGACATAGAATTTCTGACTGTCAGAATTAATCCACATTTTTTGCAAAGGGAGATAAGTTACTTAATCCATATGAATGTTTATATTCCTCCCCACACAAATGGGGACTTAGCAATGTCTGTCAACAACACTTTATTTATGACTTATTTTGACCCTTCTGTTACAATATGTGATGACTTGTTACTTTGGAAAGAACTAATGCATTTTTATCAGTTTGTGTCTTGTTCCACTTGAGGAGATAACAATCTGGTCCTGCACTAGTCAAATGCTAAAAATGCCTTGGGTGTAAACTACTGACACCTTTTGCCAGATCTGATTCCTCTTATTCCTAGCTTCAAGACTATTTATTTTTGTGAAACGTGGCTAACAACTAACATCCCAGATGCTAACGTGGAGCTACCCGGGTTTAGCAGAGTTAGAGTGGACAGAGACGCAAGTGCCTGCGGGAAACGGAAAGGAGGAGGACTCGCTCACTATGTGAATACAAGGTGGTGCAACTCTGGACATGTAAACGTTAAAATCTCCATTTGCTGCAGGGACATCGAACTATTGGCCGTTAAGTCTGCGTCCCTATTAGTTTCCCAGAGACCTTGGACATGTCATTGTTGTTATTGTTTACATCCCTCCTCGGGCAGACGTGGAGATAATGGGTGACATCATCCATTCCGCTGTTGCTAAACTACAAACGCAGCACCCTGAGGCGCTTGTGCTAATCGCTGGAGACTTTAACCATGTGACGCTGGACAAAACATCACCTGCCTTCTCCCAGTATGTGGATTGTAACACCCGGGGAAATAGGACTATTGACTTACTGTATGCAAACATTAAAGACGCATACAGCGCCACCTCGCTGCCTGCGCTTGTGAAAGCAAATCATAACCTGGTTCTGCTTCAGCCTCACTACAAACCAAAAGTGAGGGAGCTACCTACAACCGCACACTCATTCAGGAAGTGGTCCCCTGAGGCAGAGCAGGCTCTGAGAGACTGCTTTGAAACTATGGACTGGGATATCTTGCAGGGATCTTATAGTGAGAACATTGAGGAGGTTATTGACTGCACTACTGACTACATCAACTTCTGTATGGACATTGTAGTTCCAGTAAGAACAGTATGCTGCTGTGCTAACAACAAGCCAAGGATTACAAGTGACATTAAGGGCCTTTTGAACCAGAAGAAAAGGGCTTTTAAAGGCGGTGATCAGCATGAGGTCAAACGCGTGCAGAAGGAACTCCGAGTCCAGCTCAGGGTGGTGAAGGAGCAGTACAGGAGAAAACTAGAGCAGAACTTGCAGAATGACAGCATGAAGGAAGTGTGGGATGGGATGAAGATCATCACTGGCTGTAGCTTTAAGCGGGGTGCCACCATCGAGAGAGACGTCAAGAGAGTAAACCAAATGAACAACTTGTTTAACAGGTTTGACTACCCTAACCCACTCTCACCTCGGAATACTGCACCCTCCACCCATCATTCTGCTGTTACCAGCATATGGGAGAGTTTCCCCCCACCCACAATTACAGCAGCCCAGGTAAGCAGAGAGCTGAGGAGACTTCATGCCAACAAATCAGTGGGTCCAGATGGAGTATCGCCATGACTGCTGAAGGCCTGTGCTTTGGAGCTGCGGAGTCCTCTACAGTGCATCTTCAACCTCAGCTTGGAACAGGGGAGAGTCCCAAGGCTTTGGAAAACATCTTGCATCACCCCAGTCCCAAAGGTATCACGTCCTAGTGAGCTGAATGACTTCCGGCCTGTCGCTTTGATGTCACATGTGATGAATACCTTGGAGCGGCCAGGAGAAGGTGGGAGCGGAGGATGCCATTATCTATGCTACACCGATCCCTCTCCCACTTGGACAGAGGCAGTGGTGCTGTAAGAATTATGTTTCTGGATTTCTCTAGCACCTTCAACACCATCCAACCTCTGCTCCTTAGGGACAAGCTGACAGATGGGAGTAGATTCATTCCTGGTGGCATGGATCGTGGACTATCTTACAGACCGACCTCAGTATGTGCGTCTTGGGAACTGCAGGTCTGACATTGTGGTCAGCGACACAGGAGCACCGCATGGGACTGTACTTTCTCTGGTGCTGTTTAGCCTATATACATCGGACTTCCAATACAACTTGGACTCCTGTTCGCTGACGACATTGCTATTGTGGGCTGCAGGAGGAGGAGTATAGGAACGTAATCAAGGACTTTGTTAAGTGGTGCAACTCGTACCACCTACAATTGAACACCAGCAAATCGAAGGAGCTTGTGGTGGATTTTAGGAAGACCAGGCCCCTCATGGACCCTGTGATCATCAAAAGTGACTGTGTGCTGAGGGTGCAGACCTATAAATACCTGGGAGTGTAGCTAGATGATAAATTGGACTGGACTGCCAATACTGATGCTCTGTGTAAGAAAGGACAGAGCCGACTATACTTCCCTAGAAGGCTGGTGTCTTTCAACATCTGCAATAAGATGCTGCAGATGTTCTATAGTACGGTTGTGGCGAGCGTCCTCTTCTACGCGATGGTGTACTGGGGATGCAGCATAAAGAAGAGGGACGCCTCACGCCTGGACAAATTGGTGAGAAAGGCAGGCTCTATTGTAGGCACGGAGCTGGACAGTTTGACATCCATGGCAGAGCAATGGGCGCTGAGCAGGTACCTGTCAATAATGAACAATCCACCGCATCCACTGAACAGTATCATCTCCAGACAGAGGAGCAGCTTCAGCGACAGACTGCTGTCACTGTCCTGCTCCACTGACACACCAAGGAGATCATTCCTCCCCCACAATAAGAAACTCTTCAATTCCACCCAGCGGGGGATTAAACGTTAACATTATACAAAGTTATATACCTGCATTTTTATCACTCTTTAATAATCTTCTTTATCAGTATGCTGCTGCTGGGGTATGTGAATTTTCTCTCTGGATTAAGTATCCATCTATCCATCCATTCATCCCTCCCTCCATCCATCCATGTTACAGCCAGGAGAGTGAGGAAGTTGAACCTGGAGACTGAAATCATTATAAATAACTGCTTTCAACTGATAGACTGGGAAATGATGTTTGAGTCACATGGGGATGATAATGGGGGGCTTAGCAATGTATCAAAAAAATATTAACTTTTGGGTTGACACTGTGGTATCCTCAAAGACAATGTGTTGCTTTCCAAACAAGAAGTCCTGGATTACTAAGGACCTGAAAGGTCTCCTGAATGAGAAAAAGAGAACATTCAAAATCAGTGACCGAGTGGCTCTGAAGGATGCACGGTGAGTGATAAAGAAAAAAAAAATCACAAAGCTAAAATTAAAAGCCAACTCATTCAGATTAACATGAAAGATGTCTGGAAAGGACTGAGCATAATTAATTACTAGACTCCAGGGTCTAGGTGCTAGCAAAGTAACCTGGACAAAGATAATTCCCGGAGCCAAATTTTTAACCTGCCATCTTCTTCCAATGTCCAGTCTGCCCCACAACAATTCTTACTACATAAACAACTCCTACTATATCAACTGGAATAGCCAGTGATGAGCCCATCTCTGACTATCAGTTTGGGCTGTCTATAACTGAAGACCAGGTAAGGAGACAGCTGAGGAAGCTACACACAACAAAAGCTGCAGGACCAGATGGAGTCAGTCCTCAAGTTCTTAAACCTGTGCTGACCATCCTTGTGGTATCAGCTGTCATCGATTCAGTCTGTCCCTGAAGCACCATAAAGTGTTGTTGTCGATGAAAAACTTCCTGCATTTTTCCTGTTCCAAAGAAGGCAAGCACCTCTTCATCTAATGACTACAAACCAGTGGCACTTACATCTTCAATGAACACCTTCAAGAGGCTGATCTTGGACTGTATGAGACATCTTGTGGTAGACCATCAGGCAAAGACTGAAATTGAGGATGCAATTATCTTTTTGCACCACAATGCTTATTCTCACCTGGACAAAGCTATCAGCACTGTGAGGATTATTTTCTTTTGATTTGTCCAGTGCGTTCAATATCATGCACCCATCTCTGTTAAGGGGTAAGTTGAGAGATATACAGGTAAATGAGCCTACGGTGTCCTGGATAATAGACTATCTGTTGGGCAGACTATGCTTAATTCCTCCATAGTCCATGCACTTTAAACCCTCAGGGTTTCATTGAGAAGAAATAAAAATTTAAAATAGCTGTTATCCATTCAAGATCTCGGTACTACAGGGTAATTGTAGCTTAATGATAAATTTGTACATTGTGAAGAGTGCAGCAAGAGACAGACAGACACACACATAGACCACTGCAGCTACTTGCCTTCACAAGTCTGAGAATGTGTTATAACTATATATATATTACCTTGGCATCTTTTTTGCAGTTTTAATTGCTTCTGTACATTGTTTGGTAATAAAATTGATTTGTCCCTTTGGATTTTTGCATCTTTTTCATTTAATCTAATTTTAAGCTGGAAGATTTTCACACTTCAGTGCTTTATATTAACAGCAAGAGTAATATGATACTTGCCTGATAACTGGCTTCATAGCATTTTCACTTTAAACAAAGATATTTAAATTGATTGCTTGTTGTTTCTGAATTTTATTATTTCAAAAATACAAAACAGAGTTACTCTTTCAGTTTAACATTACATATGAGGTTTAAATGTACAGATTTTTTTATATAAATATTGAGCTTTGTTAAGTAAAGCCTGACTATATTGTAGGATGTCATGCCCTGTTTGAAGACATAATACAGTACTCTTGAATTTCTGATATTTTTTTGTTGAGACTAGTGTTGGATTGCTACTAAAATTTTGACTTTGGTATTGATTCAAGCTTTCAAACATCTGTACTGGCGCCAAAGTAAATACAAGATTAACATCTCCCTCTAGCCTTCCCTTCCCTTCAACACCTCCCTGGTTCAACACAATGAAAACTTGCCTCCCTGCCTTACTACACTTCGCTCCTCCTCTTCTGAATTTTCATGTTGAAGTTGGGGGGAATGGTGGTGGTGGTTTGTTGATGATGGTTCTGTGAAGACTCCTGGGTGTTGAAGACAGGAAGAATTGCTAGAGTGCTAGCAACAAAGCCTTGTAAACTTACTGTTTACATCTGGTACAAAAAGTCCTGAACTGCTGGCACTATACTGTAGTAAAAGTTTAGTTTATTGGTACTTTTCCAGTACCGTTATACCGCACAATCGTAGTTGTGATCCTGTCCTTCCTTGTAAAGCATAAGGGAGAATCAAAAAGTAAACACAACTAACCCTTAATACTGGTTACAGTGATTAGATGAACATAATAGTTAAATCACTTTGTTCATATAATCTCCATGCAGGTTGATGCGTTTCTTGTATTATTTCACTAACTTCATGATTTTTTGGGAGAAGAAGCTTATCAGCTGCTCTCAAATTCAGGTCTGCACAGCTTCCTTAACTTCATCATCAGAGGTGAACTTGTAACTGCATTGAATCTCTTTAAGTGGAACAAAGATGCAATAATCGCATGGTGCTAGATGAGGGCTGTAAAGGGGTTGTGGAAGACTTTCAAACTGCAGCTGTTGCATTTTCTCCACCGTAGTGACATCTGCAAGGGGACATGCATTGTCATGGAGCAGCAGGACTGTTTTTGACAGCAGTCCTCTTCTTTTACTGCAAATTGCAGGTTTCAGTTTCTAAGCATAGCACAAGGTGTTGCAGTAGTCACTGAATAAGAAATAAGACACAAAAAAGGACATCATGATTTTCTTGATGAAGGGCTGTCTTTGAACTTCTTTACTGGAGAAGATAGGTATTTCCACAGCATGCTTTGTCTCTTGCTCTCAGTGATGAACCCACGGCTCATCTCCGGTGATAATCTGCTCCACAAGACTTAAATCTTCTGCATAACATTTCAGGAATTGGGTTGCAACATATATGCAATGTTGCTTGTGCAGATCAGTTAGCTGTTTGGGTACCCAGCTTGTGAAAACTTTACAGTACCCCAAGTCATCCTGCTGTATGGCATTTGCTGATCCATAGCTGATATCTAAATGTGCAGCAACAACGGACAATTTTAATCTATTGATCTTTCTGATGAAGACATTCAACATGTCAAGGTGGTTTGGTTTGTGCAATGTTAATGGTCAAAAAGATCATGCTTCGTTGGTTACACTTGTTCTTCTCTCTTTAAACCTTCCTACCTATTCATAAACTTTTCTTTCAGCCATGCTGTTTTCAGTTCCGTACTGAACCAACATCCTTGGGTGAATTTCAGCATTTTTTACTCCCTTTACCCAAATAAATCTCACTACATTGCATTGTTCGATAATGGTGCAATCTGATATTTCAGTATCCATGTTCATTTGCCCATGGCCTCAGTTAGATTAATGGCAGAGCGCTGCACTGTATGTGTACAAACTGTCCATAAGCCTTAGAAACTTACTGTATTGTGCTAGCTTCTTTCCATTGTGGTTACCACAAATTTACAAATTGCCTTTACTTTATGGTTTACCCTTGTGTTATCATTTTGATACAGAAAGCAAAGAGATGGTTCTTGAGCACAATTTTCTACATAAGATGAGTGCATACTTATTATATCCTTTTTTATATTAGTGTTTTGCTGTTGAACTTCTCTAGTAGGCATGGTTTGTCCTTAACAAACACTGTGTTCAAATATAATTGTACTTGGTACAAGAGTAACTTCGGTGAAAGATCTGTGATTGATTTCATAATTGTATCATTAGATTTGTGGCTCTATGTCCTGGACACTCAGGTGAAGAGATGGGCAAAGCTGTCAACCATTCACCACATGGTGGTCAGTTGAATCGGATGGTGGAGTAGGCAGCTGATTAGGCATGGAAAGGCCAAGTAAGTAGTCCGGTTAGGCTGGGAATGTTTGGGGGAGGCCATTGTCCAGAAAACTCCTAAAAGAGCTTTTCTCACACAGAGAAGGACATAGAGTCCAAATAGGCCTTGTTCAAAGTCTCCATTGTGGAAGTGGCTACATAGAGCTGTGGCCTGAAGGCCACTTGTACTTCTCGATGTGACAACCCAAGGACCTAATGATGGACACCAGAGGTGGGGGATGTCGTCATGCTCAAAAAGGAGGCCTTCCGTGTATGATTAGCACAGGAGGCTCCCAAAGCAGAAGAGGAAAAAAGGCTGCAGCCTTGGCGGTCAGGAAAACAAAAACCCAGGCGTGGGAAGAATTTGGAGGTTTTGGCAAACCATCAAGCAACTCAAAAAGGGGAGGCAGGGCTTCACCCAGGCCATTCTCGGCAAAGATGGAGAAGTGCTGACCTGGTCTGAGGATGTTGTCTGCCAGTGGAAGAAACACTTTGAGGAGCTATTGAACCTGATGGAAACACCCTCTGTGGTGGAGGTAGAGCCAGAAACTCATGGGGCATCAATGCCCATTTACCCATGGGAGGACACTGAGGTAGTTAAGCAACTCCGAAATGGCAAGGCCTCAGGGATGGATGAGATCCACCCAGAAATGATGAAGGCTCTGAACATTGTCGAGCTGTCATGGCTGACACACCTTTTCAATGTTGCATTGTCATCGGGAGCTGTGGCTCTTTATGGAAGACTGGGGTGGTGGTCCAACTCCAACTATTTGGGTATCACACTCCTCAGCCTCCCTGGAAAAGATTATGCCAGGGTACTAGAAAGGAGACCCTGTCCTGTCATGCAACCTCATATTCAGGAGGAACAATATGGATTTAATTCAAGCCATGGAACCTAATCAGTTTACACGTGTTTCCTGGAAGGTATATGACTGTGTTCCTTGAGGGAATCTGTGGGAGGTGCTGGGAAAGTATGGGGTTCTGGTTCCCTGAATAAAGGCCATTCGGTCCCAGTATAATCAAAGTGAGAGATGTATCCACATATTCAGAAAAACATAAGCACCCGTCACAGTGGGTATGGAACCCAGCCAGGTCTATACTTTGTTTCCTATCCTGTTTGTGATTTTCATGGACCGTATATCATGGCACAGCTGGGGAGGGGAGTGGTCCAATTAAGTGGCCTTAGAAATATGTCACTGCTTTTTGCAAATGATGGTCCTGTTGGCTTCATTGGGCTGTTATCTCCAGCATGCACTGGGATGGTTTGTGACCAATTGTGATGAAGCCGGGATGAGAGAGCACATTTTTTCAGGGAATTCTTATTTTAAAATACTATATAACTCATTACTTGAACTGTGATAAAAATAATAGTAGCAATAATAGAAATGAAAGTTTTTACATTGTAAGTGCAGTGTTGTTTGGATGGACATCCCAACCAGGAAGGGGATGGTTCCTTGCTCAGATGGGAGGCTTCAAAAGGTCACTCAGGCATCCCGGCCATAGAAGGGATAGGGGCCATATGCAAACGGAACTTCTCAAGGGGATGGACGAACATTCTGGACAGAGAAGTAGATTCCTTATCGATGGGATGGGAGGCCCTGGGCAAATGGACATGCGTCTCGTACATGATTAGGGTGGAGTGGTGGCTCTGAGGCTAAGAATCTGCGCTGGTATCCTGAAGGTTGCTGGTTCGAATCCCCGTCACTGCCAAAAGAGATCGTACTCTGCTGGACCCTTGAGCAAGGCCCTTAACCTTTAATTGCTCCAGGGGCGTTGTACAATGGCTGACCCTGCACTCTGACCCCAAGGGGTATGCGAAAACTTAACAAATTCCTAATACAAGAAATTGTATATGGTGAAATAAAGAACAATATATTGGACTTCCGTATGCCCTGGGAGTACTTCCAATGGGCAGCATCCCTGGCTCCGGAAGTACTCCTGGCTTCTCAACAAAAGGGACTGCACTCCTTTTTCCAAATGAGTATGAGCTGAGAAGACAGTGGACAGAGAGTAACACTCGACTGGAGGATGGCAGTGCAGTGATGAGAGGAGAAGTGATTGTGGAAGAGAGAACTTGTGCTTGTTACTCTTTGGAGATATTTATACAACAAATCATCCATTTATTTGAACCTGAAACTGTGGTTGTGTGCTCGTGTTGGGGTTTGGGGCTTGCTGATGCCCCATTTCCATCACAACATGGGTATAATGCATTTCTACAAGCATAAAATATACATGCGTTATTTAAAAATCAAAGTTCTAAATTAGATTAAGAAAGAAGCAGGAAAAAATTAAAGTCATAGACAAGTAATGCAATTTTTGTACAATTATGTGTATGGTGTGGTCACCAGAAAGTGCACCAACTCTCCAAACACCTGACACAGAGAGGTTCTGGACACAAGTTACAGCACAAGACACAGCCAATAAACAAAATGATATTATTCTGTTCTGTGGGAAACTCTGCCCTTACAAGTGTTTCTCACAACACAACCCGAGGCACTGTTTAAAACAGCACACTGTAATACCGTAACTCCTCTCCACTCCTGTCTGCAAGCTTTGTCCTCCTCCTCTTCCTGACTCTGGCTGCCTGAGTTGAGGCAGGCAGTTCTTTCATATAAAACCCAGGACTACTTCCGATGGTGATAAGATTTGGCCTAGGAGCACATCCGGGTAAGGCTGAAGCCAGACAAAGTAGGGTTTACCAGTTTTTTCAGTGCCCCTTGGTGTCGCACACAGGACCCAACAAGGCTATGCCAAGGAACTCCAGTTCTCATGATGCCCTGTGGGAATCTGGAGTGCTGCTGATGCCCATGGTGCTGCCATTTAGTGCTCCTGGGGAGACAATGCCCTGTGTCTCCCCCTGCCCTTTATGGCTAAGGGTGTTCCAGCTGGACAAGGTTTCCAGCCATCCATCACAAGGGATATAAATGTAGATGTTACAGCCACCTACTATTGTGGCCACAAGTTTTGAGAATGACGCAAGTATTGGTTTTCAAAGTTTGCTGCTTCAGTGTTTTTGTGATCTTTTTGTCAGATGTTTCTATGGTATACTGAAGTATAATTACAAGCATTTCATAAATTTCAAGCGGCACAGTTTAGGAAGAAATAAGCAAGAATCTGTATGTTTTTTCAAGCTATGGCAAAACATAACCACTAAAGAAACCTAATTGCAGTGGCAAAAGTAACGTATTTGCAAAGAGGGAGGGCATGAGGGTCTGAAGTCTGCAGAAAGTAGACAAGTGCACAAAAATGTATCCTTACCTCAAGAAAATAGTATAAAGAAACTGTGGTAAAACCTTTTTCCAGTTTACTTTTGATATCACAAACATAAATTATAAAAATGAAACCTTTGCTACTTTAAAGTGGATGTATTTAGTACAGTACGTTTTAAGGCCTTTTTTATACAGTTGGACCCAAAACCTATTTGCTATACTATTGTAAAATGCAACAGTAGGCCAGTTATTTTTTTAATTTTTAAAATATTCTTTACAAGCAATTTTATGTGAAAAATTAATGCAGTATATACCATGATTATAAAGAAATACATTTATTTGGAAAATGGCAAACTTATCTACAACTTATCTATCTTTTTTACCAACTCTTACAAGCTGTTTGTGAATTTCCCCTTGGGGATTAATAAAGTACCTACCTACCTACCTACAGTGGGATGCAAAAGTTTGGGCAACCTTGTTAATAGTCATTTTCCTGTATAAATCGTTGGTTGTTACAATAAAAAATGTCAGTTAAATATATCATATAGGAGACACACACAGTGATATTTGAGAAGTGAAATTAAGTTTATTGGATTTATAGAAATTGTGCAATAATTGTTCAAACAAAATCAGGCAGGTGAATAAATTTGGGCACCACAAAAAAGAAATGAAATCAATATTTAGTAGATCCGCCTTTTGCAGAAATTACAGCCTCTAAGCGCTTCCTGTAGGTTCCAATGAGAGTCTGGATTGTGGTTGAAGGTATTTTGGACCATTCCTCTTTACAAAACATCTCTAGTTCATTCAGGTTTGATGGCTTCCGAGCATGGACAGCTCTCTTTAACTCACACCACAGATTTTCAATTATATTCAGGTCTGGGGACTGAGATGGCCATTCCAGAACGTTGTACTTGTTCCTCTGCATGAATGCCTTAGTGGATTTTGAGCAGTGTTTCGGGTCGTTGTCTTGTTGAAAGATCCAGCCCTGGCGCAGCTTCAGCTTTGTCACTGATTCCTGGACATTGGTCTCCAGAATCTGCTGATACTGAGTGGAATCCATGTGTCCCTCAACTTTGACAAGATTCCCAGTCCCTGCACTGGCCACACAGCCCCACAGCATAATGGAACCACCACCATATTTTACTGTAGGTAGCAGGTGTTTTTCTTGGAATGCTGTGTTCTTTTTCCTCCATGCATAACGCCCTTGTTATGCCCAAATAACTCAATTTTAGTTTCATCAGTCCACAGCACCTTATTCCAAAATGAAGCTGGCTTGTCCAAATGTGCTTGAGCATACCTCAAGTGGCTCTGTTTGTGCTGTGGGCGGAGAAAAGGCTTCCTCTGCATCACTCTCGCATACAGCATCTCCTTGTGTAAAGTGTGCCGAATGGTTGAACGATGCACAGTGACTCCATCTGCTGCAAGATGATGTTGTAGGTCTTTGGTGCTGGTCTGTGGGTTGACTCTGACTGTTCTCACCATTCGTCGCTTCTGTCTATCCGAAATCTTTCTTGGTCTGCCACTTCAAGCCTTAACTTGAACTGAGCCTGTGGTCTTCCATTTCCTCAATATGTTCCTAACTGTGGAAACAGACAGCTTAAATCTCTGGGACAGCTTTCTGTATCCTTCCCTAAACCATGATGGGGAACAATCTTTGTCTTCAGGTCATTTGAGAGTTGTTTTGTGAACCCCATGTTGCTACTCTTCAGAGAAAATTAAAGGAGGAGGGAAACTTACAATTGACCCCCTTAAATACTCTTTCTAATTATAGGATTCACCTGTGTATGTAGGTCAGGGGTCACTGAGCTTACCAAGCCAATTTGAGTTCCAATAATTAGTTCTAAAAGTTTTGGAATCAATAAAATGACAACGGTGCCCAAATTTATGCACCTGCCTGATTTTGTTTGAACAATTATTGCACACTTTCTGTAAATCCAATAAACTTCATTTCACTTCTCAAATATCACTGTGTGTGTCTCCTATATGATATATTTAACTGACATTTTTTATCGTAACAACCAACGATTTATACAGGAAAATAATGACTATTAACAAGGTTGCCCAAACTTTTGCATCCCACTGTACCTACCTACGAATTCTGGATACACTTTTCAAACACCACAAAAGCTAAAGTATGCATTAGTGTTTTCCAACCAATAGTGGGTTGCAGGCTGCTGTTGATGGGTTTTGAATTGCTATTGTTTATATAGGTAGTGGGTCACCGGTCCAATGATCACGCTTCATTCATCAAGAGGGCAAACCTCTAATGTTCCTGTCCCATTCACCAACAGGGACCATTGATTGTGCTTGATTCACCAAGGGGGGCACCTTGATGTTTGCAAAGACTTACATGGGAAAAAGTTGGTTGCAACACCAGAATTGTTGAGAGACACTGCTCTACACCTTACCCAGCTCCATTAGACTTTACCTTTGTTAGATCAGGCTATCATTTTCAGACTGCTCAAGAGATGTTTCAAGAGACCTTCATTTACCTAATGACCATGTCAAAAACATTTTTAAGAAAGTTTGATTCTTGACTATGTGTATTGAGAAACAGATGGAATATTTGAGTTGTGTATTATTGATAAATACATTAAATGAACACATTAAGGATAAATTCTGATTCATCAAATGTGTTTTGTTTTTTGCTAACAAGGTGTCTTTCACTGTTAATAAAATGTTTCATAGGTGTACATTTAAAAAGGAATGATAAAGCTCTAAATAATTTAGAAATTGTTCTTTCAGATAGTCTTTTTTAATATTTCACCCTACTTGTTTACTGTAATAAGTGTTAAGTTCAAAAAGGCTGTGGTAGTTTTCTTTTCTTTATGTGTTACATAATTAATCTTTTACATGTTTAAATAAAATAAATATGTGAATTATGTCGGCACAGTTGCCCTTGTCAACTTCCTGAAAGAAAATCTGCCAGTTGCTTTCCCACACTTCCTGCCATATGTAGCCTTAAAAATAAAATGATTAAATCATGTAATGAAATTGGCCCAAAAAAGTTTTATTTTATTATTTATTTTTTTATCCTTTTTTTGGAACCTCTTTTATGTCACACTTACAACTGTAAAGTGGTTGGCTGAATGTTAGAAATGTGCAGAAACCAAAAAGATGTTTTTTCGTGTAAGAAAATGTTTATTGCTATATTGAATTTGCATTTAAAATGTTTAATGGTTTACTTTCCAAATTGGAAACATTTGCTGCTTGTAATTGTGTGGATCCAGCATTCTTGAATTTGAACAGCACATATAGCAAACAATTCTGATTTTGAGTTCTAGTCAAGTAAATCATATAGAATTTGACAAAGGTGCCTGTTGAGTGAATAAGCAGGCAAAGTTTAGAAAATGATTGTGGTATTTAATAGTGATGAGCTTTTTGAATAATTTACATCATTGCATATTATGAGTATATTTGAATATTTAAAGCAGAATTGGAAAGGTCATAAAATACTTATTGACTGAGAATGTTAGGTAATTTTTGTGGTCTGAAACAGAGGACTGTGTTTTCTCTAAGAAAAGCTGTCTAGTACACAAGTACCAGCAGTGTATACTGCATTAACACTTACCTGATGCATGTGGAAATGCACGTTATATATATATATATATATATATATATATATATGCCTAAAACACTTTGACTGGCTATCCTCAATCTGGAATAGCGGCTTTACATTTAGTTCCTGCTTTTATGGCTGAACTCCTGTTCCTGTGATGGTAACTGAGCCCAGCATCCTTGTGGAGGAACACTAGTTTGGCTGCATGACTCGAATGTCTCATTCTTTTGAGACTAAAAAAGGAAGATAACAATAGGTGAAGACCAGGATGTAATAAATCAAAAGCCTTGTTGGCTGTTGGCTCCTGTTTCACTACCATGGTCCAGTACAACATTCATGAGACATCTGCCACTGCAACAAATTATTAATCAGTCTCACAATTACTTCTTTTCTGACTAGTCAACAAGACTGCAGGATATTTGAACTTGCTCACTTGGGGCAGCTATTCAACCTTTATCTTAAGACTTTTATGGGAGAGGAGCATTATCTCAGATTTAGGGGTTCTTATTCTTATTTCAGCTGCTTTATACTCAGCTGAGATCTGTACCCATGCAAGTATACACCAAACAACATTCAGAACAACATGACAGAAAGTAGAGGCATTGGAAAATTACATACGCCTGGAAACAACCATGAGTGAATTTTGCTTAGAACATTGTTGGCTGCCTGCCTATATAAGGCCGTCTGTCGCTCTGGTCTCTACATTCCCTTCCTTGCTCACGTCTCCCTGCTGATAACTGCAGCCTTTTTATTTAATCCATGGCTTCTCTGCTGTTTTATTGTTCGTTTATTACGATTATAGTTATAGTTATTGTTCAGGTACCCATTTCCTTTATCTTTCCAACCGTTCCCCCCATTAACATGTCTATCGAGGTGATCACCATCGATCAAAGAACTGTCTCTTACCGAGTGGTTTCCATGCCCGGAGATGGCACCTGCCTTTTCCATTCTCTTTGTTACATATTGCATGGCCATATCAGGCTCACTCTTGATTTCCGGAGGAACATTGTGTCTTATGTATTGAATGACTGGGACAGGTTCAAGGTGTGGACTGATGATGGTACAGGACATAATTATACTACACAGGAGCACTATAAGAGTGAAATGCTTAAGCCCTTCACCTGTGGTTCTGCATGTGAGTTGATGGCTGCCGCTGAATTGTTCAGTTGTCGCTTTCAAGTGTACCGAAATGGCCAAATATTTTACACCTTTCGACAACCGCCAATGCCTCTTAAACATCTTAGATTCACAGGTGACGATTTCAGTAGTGGACACTTTGATGTTTATGAATGTTTAAACTCTCAAAAGCTGAATGTGAAGTTATCGATGAAACCAGTTGTATGCTTACAACGCTTGACTGATGCTGAATGTCACTTCAACACAAGTCCTACAAATAGTCGTAATTGAAACAAACCATGAAACTCAAACCGATTATGACAGCAGCAATCCAAGCTGTGAGATTTGAAACAAGATTGCTTTTCACATGGCCAACTGTACGTTGCATGCTCAAGAGTAAGCTCAGCGCACAGCTTGTCAGCCGAACTGACAATGTGGTATACAAAGAGATCCTTAACAAATAATTATTAGTATATTTTCCATCAGTTTAAAAAGGTTTAATTTTCTTCTTTATAAAAATTTTAAGGCAGTACTTCGCCGCTGTGAAGTGAGGGTATTTTGCTAGTTATTTAATAATTGAAAATGAAAACATGCCCTATCAGAATATAGCCTGCTTATCTAAAGTCTATTTCCTGGAGTTATGCCATATAGAGATGCAGTAGTCAAAATTACAGAGAGTTACCACATCAGAGAAAAGTATGCCTTAAGTGTGTGGAGCCAAGTAGCTGCAGTGGTCTATGTTTGTGTCTGTCTGTTATGTCACTGTGCTCATTGCAATACAAAAATGAATCATTAATCTTTAGTTATTTTGTACTACTGAACTCTTGAAATGATAGCAGCAATTATAACTCTTTATTTTCTCTCAGCGTTGTTTCTTCCGTTCAGTCACATTTGCTCTTTTCCTGAAACCCTGGCATTTTAAAGTGCATGGACTGGAGGACTGGAGCAGCCAAAAGAAGAAGAAGAATGTGCTGACAAGTATGGCATTAACAGTCAGTGAGATACACATAATCTGCTTTAAAGTCCAGTTTATTTAGAGAAAATTGGGCTAATGCAGTTGGACAGATGATCATTTGTTAGGCGAGATCAGTACTTAGACTTAATGATTTTAGTCAGTGAAAATGTTATGTGGATTCAAAAAAGGCCTACATCTTAAGTGCACAGGATGAAAAGATTGAGTACTTCTTACTATTCAGAAGAGGAAGTACTGTAACACTGTGTCCTGAAGAGAGCAGATTATATGGGGGTGAGGCAGTGTCTGTTGAGTCTGTTATTTCCTATGTTTTATTTTATTGTATAAACACACATACACATATATCAGATAAAACTGCAGTGTTGCTGTTAAATAGCAAGGAACACTGTTTAATGGTGTCATGAAATGTAGCTAGAACCAAAGTGAAAGAGGGTGTGATATCTCTTAAAGGCCTCATAATCCATTCTAGCCCCCTCTGCCTGCTAGAATAGGCCTCACTTCTAAACTGTAGCTCTACTCTGCTTCAGTCTATACAGGAGAATCGTAGTTTTAGCCTTAAAAATACTTTTAATGTCCCAAAATCTCAAAGTGTCACTCAAGGAAAAGGAAACACAAGAGAAAATCTTTTGTTTATGAAGACCACCAAATAATCTTTATAAATGAAAATATTTCTAAATAAAGAAAAATATAACCAAATGCTCAAAAGGAATGAAAAGGATTTGCTCAAAAGCTGAAGAATCCCTGAAACATAATACATATTAGAATTTGCTCAAAAGCTGAAGTCCTAAAACATAATACAAATTAGAATTCCATAGACATGAAGCACAAATAAGATAAAACTAGTAAATGCAAGAAGAAAATTGATTGCACCACTCATGAGCTCTGTCTTTCTCTGCCTCTTGGGGTACTGCTCACAAAGCATAAAGAATATGAGAGAATATCACACATGGAGGCACAGTATATACAAATTACATAAGTAGCCTACTTAGCATTATGTTTAACCCAGAAAAAAAAGAGCCAAAAATGTAATTTTTACTAGAACAAATATAATTATGTGTAATGGACACATGTAAATGCCAGAAGTCAATGTAAATAAAGTAGGAATGGTATGTTTAGCCATCAAAGCAGGTGACTAGAATCAGGCACGCAAGGAAGATTTGGCTGAGGGTACAGTACATCTGACCTTTCTACAAAGGACAGATATAGTATTACACATATTTTTGTATTTTATTGTTATTTTTTTGTTTCTGAGGTATGTGTTTTATTTTTACACATTTCCTATTATGTTTATATTTATGTACTATTGCTTAAAATGTTCTATTGTTCTCAGTGTATGGAGCCAGGTTGGGTCACCTGGACATTACCACGTCTGAGCCCTTCCTCTAGCTGTTTAGATCAAGGCCGCAGGAAAGCTCAGACACATTGAAGTCTGTTGGAATTGTGAAAGTTGTTCTTTGTTACTGGATTTACTGGTCTTTTTAAATATTTTTTCCATTCTATTTCTTGGATTTTTCTTTGGTTTTTATGTATTGGGGTCTGTTTGCTAGGGAATTACTTTTTAGATAAATCCCTTTTGCTCTTTAAAGCATTTTTTGCTAAATAAATATTTTTAATTTTCAAAGACTGTTTGTTGGATTGGTATCCTTATCCAAAATGTTTTGTTTAAGATGCACTAGATATTTTGGGATATTTAAGTTTATTTTTGCCTTTTGGATTTTTAAAGCCTGAAGACATTTTAGCTGGATTTGAGCTCTTTTGCATTAGACCTTTTCAGGCAGGCGAAGGAGGACTGCCTTTGCCAGTGAAGCCTTTTGGAGGTCTCACACATCCTTCTTGTTATGGTTCTAACTCCAAATCATGACAAGTTCTTAAGCACAGAGAGAGCTCTCACCTCTATTTAATAGCATGATTGTGAGTAGTAGAGTCCTCATTGGGGGAAAACTCCTGCCAGCAGAAGGACATAATTTCATTATTTGCTTTACTTCTTTGTTGTTGTTTTCAGCACTGTGGTGGTGTACTTTACTAATTTGGGTTAGTTACAATAGACAGAATACATGATGATTGTCCATCTTATAAAATCAAGCAGGTCAAGGTATCTTATGTGGACTCTTAAGTAGGACTGATTTCAGTTTCTATCTATATTTTCTAGCACTTTGTGCTGTCTTCTTTGTTTTGCACTTTCTCTCCTACTTAAATATGGACGACCTTGCAACATGTTTAATGCCAGCAGAAAATATATTTTTATTTGATAATTGGAGGTTATATACACTTTTGTTCTTGAAACATTGGATTAAATTTTTATTTCATATTTTTGTGTCAGTCTTTATCATTGTCTTTTGTTTGCACATTTGTTTGTCTTTTATCTGTTATCATTAGTTGTCTTCATTCCAGTTGTTGGAACTACCTTTGCACAATGCCACTGGTGACCATACCAAGAACATTCATCTGTGGAGTTGAGAAAAGAGGTGAATATATGATAGGGTAGATTAGAGTGCTGTGGTGTGACACTACATTCATGTCATTGTTTTGAATTATTACATTAGGGCATTTGCAGGTGCTTCAAAGGTTTAAAGTTCCCTTGTGACTGATTACTTCAATATTTTAAAGCTTTGTACTCTATATTACCATTCAATTTAAAGTTCATAAAATGGACGTCTAAATATTTTATTAAAACATAGCTCATTTAAGAAGGTTGCAGAATTCTGGATCTGATTTTACACTTTGCATCTGGTTAAATTTTGTGGGTATGTGTACAAATGATTGTCTGTGGACTGCTTATTTTTTGGAAAAGGGGAAGAATTATTGATAGTCTTTCTGAAATGTAACAGGATTCTCTTCTCAGTGGAGTCAACAATAACACATTTGGAAAAAAGAGTAATACAGGATACAGCATTGTTTTGTTGGTAAATATTTTAAATAAATTAAACCTTTTCTGACAGTGTGCAACCAGTTATATACATATACTAAAATTTATACATGTACTTCCTTACTCACTAGGTTTTCACAATTTCCTAAAGCCTCTCTTTTTTTGAATCCGTGATAAAACTTTTCAGTTCTGCCATTAATATAAAATTTCTTATGTAAAAGTAAGTTAGGATATGGATTGTATTAATGCTATGTCTCCTGAAACAAACTCTGTGTTCTAAAATATTCCACTAGCTTCAAGGAAGTTAAATTATCAGCAAAAACAATTTAATTTTGCATTTTTATATGTCTCCCGAAGTCACTTCAACAATGGGTCATCCCCGGATCCTTTTTTTTATACTTTCTGTTATGGTCAAATACCAAATACGTTTTAATGTTTTTTGGGATTTCCTTGCAGTTTTTTAATTTCTGGTCAGTTATCTCAAATTTTATGACCTGTATTTTATCCATGAAGATAATTCTTTCTCCTCATATATTTTTACTGGTATCATAAATCAGAAAAGCCTCATTTCCCTTTGCACAGTAGCATCTAAGTTAGTACTGATATCCCTGTGGAAGAGTACCAACACACTATTCTTTACCCACTAGAAAGCTACCTTTCGTAATTTAGTTTATCTTCAACTTTCAGCTTCAAGGATTACTTGGTCATCACAAGCTAACATTGATACTTGGCAAGAAGTAACTCAACTTCTGTGCACACAGATAATTATAAATTAACCCACCCTGAAGATCAGGGGTGGGGGATAGGGTGTTTTATCTACAATACCCGTCAAAATATTTAGTGATTGACCTAAATTTTGAAAAGGTAAGCCGTAAACTGCCAGAGGTTTAAATTTAAAGTTTAGGTTAGCAAAAACTGAAAAAAGTAAATTTCAGAATATTACAAATGGATTTTCTTCTGGGAACAACTAATGGGTTACAACCTACAGATGCTCTACAGTAATTAAAGTAAATTAAGCCTTGCAAGTTGAAGCAAACAATTTGCACAGGTGTTCCAGCTACTATTGGTTACTTAAAAATCTTATGTCTGTCTTAAAGCAGGGAAGGAGCATTATATGTTACCCCCATGTAATTATGGCTTTTTCCTTATGTCTCATTGTTAAATGGTGCCTTAGCTTGGCTATGGGTTTCTTGTACCCTGAAATAGAGAAAGATTTTAAGAAAATAAAGTCCATTTTAAACTTTATATAAGTTTATAAAAAAAATCTTCTCTTCAGAATACAGTTTTCCATGGCAGATTAATGTATACTATATCCTGAGTGTAAAAGAATAAGTTACATTTGAAAATTACCAAACTTTTTCTTTAAGCTTTTTGAACAACTTATAGACAATGTATCATTTAGTTTATGTACTTTATTTTTGGCTATTGGATTTTATTTTTTGATACGAAGAAGCTGGCCAAATGATGGTTTCTCTCAGCATCTTAAGATTTTGTCTTACTGCTACTTGTGTATTTGCTTTACGTGAAAGACTACATGCATTTCATATATGAATTATGTAAGAATTATCAAGCCTGCAGAAAAAAAAACTGTGTAAGTGATGCAACTGGTCAAATGGGGTTTACAATAATGTCTACATAATCTGGAACCATCCATTACATACCAGTATTGGGAGCAAGCAAGCAAGCTTCAGTCCACTGCACGACACATTCATGCACACATCACGTTCACTAATACTGCACCAATTTAGAATAGTTAATTATTCTGTAAAATTCAATAAAAAAGGTATCATGGACTTAAAACATAGCAAAAGATTCACCCAAACTGTTGAATCAGTTTGTAGAGGTGTTGGGGACCTCCTTCCTGGATACTGTCATTTCTGACACTCTTAACTGTGGTAGTCAGCACATTGATTAAGACGAAGAGATTGTTTTTCCTGAGATGGTTAAAAGAGCTCAGAGTGTCACATGATGTATTGACCCATTTCTCTGTCTATTATTTTGTGGTATGGTTTACTCTCTGTTGAGGAAAGAAACACGCAAGAGTGGTATACCTTCTCAAAAATGATGTCACCTCCCCACTGTGGATTCAGTTTACTTTTATTGGCTGAAATGTAAGCTCTTAAAGATCTTGAATGGGTATTCTGGGCATATTGCACTGGTAAGAAAAGACTTTTCAATGGATGAGTTTGAGTATATAAAATATATAGGTTCCTGCTTCCCTGAGACCCTGCCCAGAATAAATTTGTTAAGAGAATGCATGTTGAATAAAAAATCTTGATTGCATTAGCCTGGGGATCAGTCAGCCTCTGTATAAACTGACATTTCATTGCACAAGTCCGCTGCTTCGGGGATCTTTTAAAACAGGCAGACCAACTGGAGCCTCAAAAGAACTCCAGCTTGCACAGCCACAGTGAGTGATCATTTTAAGAATAGTAAGCCACTTAAAAGAGATATGTTAAGAACGAGAAATCATGGACCCTTGGAGTCTGCGAACATCACAGCTGTATGGTCCTAAAATGCACCTGTGTTCTTCCCATTCAAACTTTTTGCATGCCACACTGAACAGGCTGCCTTCCCCCAGCTACAGCACATTCCTGCTAAACTCAGGAATTTTATGCACCTATTACTGCGAATATGAGTGCCTGGGAGCTTTCTTATGTGGCCAGCAAAATATAAAAAAAGTAAGGGCTGCAGTTTGAAGCTTTGATGAATTTCTTCAAATGTTTATAGGTAATTGACGATGTGAGGAGCCAGTCGCTAATAAACAAAATCATTGACTTAGCTGAGGCCTAGTTTATATACAATCATTTCATGCATACTAGTGTATCTTATTGAGATGTGGTATGTATCATTTGACCAGCTCAGTCTATACCAGTGCCATTGGGTTGATAGATAAAAAAATGGATGCTTTATTACATGCCATTACATAGTACTATTCTGATGTCTGATGTAGTTGCGCCGATCTTATACATCTTTTACTGACTAAAATTAGCTCTTTGAAGGAATGTATACTGAGTAAGATGTATGCCTTCATTTTAGTCTGAGAATTTGCTTAAGCAAATTTGTGTCCAGAAATCAAGCTTTTGGAAAATTGATAAATCTCTTTACCATTTTTCACTTAGGGAAAATGTCTTAAAACAACAAAAGATATTGTTATATGTAATTTGCATGTTTGTTTTTGTTTGGCAGTTGAAAGTTTATTTGTTAGCTCTGTTAATATAGGTGGTTGCAGATTACTCATTTCTTACAGTTGTTGTATTCAGTCCTGGATGATCCCTGTGGTTACAGGTTTTCAAAACAGCCAACTTCTGTTTCCAGTTGGACCCCACGTTAATTACACAACCTATTATTTCCTAGTTTCTTAAGTTTTGTTAGTCAAAGCAGACATTTATACTAATGCTTCAAAAACAAAACTGGGTTAAGTAGCATGTTATTGGAATGTAAAAAATATTTATGTATGTCACATGGGGATAATTTAGTGTTTTTATTTTTTGGTTTGGTATTCATTATACATTTATTGGTGCTTTGGTTATTTAAGCCAAAAAGTAGATAGTATGTGTAATCATGACAACTTAGTTGGTGCCACTGCTGTATTTATTATAAAATTGCTACCCCTGCCAATGGGGACTGAGATCAGAGATAATGTGAGCCTTGGAGTTCAAGATTGAAAGAATTTAATATTTGTACTAGCCTGCATGGATCCACCAGATTTATTTTCTTCGGGAATGTTATTGAATTTTTTTTATTCTCCTCTCCTTTATTGTCATCTGACCATATCCCAGTTACACTGTTAAAGAACTTTCATTTTCATGACTGAAATTGCTCTGTTTTATGATGTTCATGTATGTAAATGATGCATGGTTTATTTATTTCTGTCTGTTATAAGTGTAGACTTGTGTAAGCTCTATGAGTCTGTTTTGGTGAATAGTGAGATACAAAAATAAATTCAACCAAATTGAGAGTCAGTTTCTATTCACTTCCAAAATAGCCATAGAGCAACTCTCACCCCAAGGCAAGCCTGACCGCAAGAAAACAACCTTTAAGGTCAGGCTTTAAAATTCAAAATAGTAAAAGTCTCAAACTTTGTAGTACTGTGCGTCTCATCAAAGGGAGAACCACAAAAAATGCCATCTGGAGAGAGACAGGTACGCAAATAATATTAATAAAAGAGGATGTTTATTAACAGAATTGAGCAAAATCCACAAAAAGCTTCAAAAAGCAATAAGGAAGTTGCCAAATGCAATTCAGGTCATCAGAATCACACAATACTTGCAATTCCTCCAATCACCAGAAGTCATCTGAAAGGAACCACTCAATTCCCAGCTTCTTTTTATCTGGCTAGGGACGGTCCCTTAACACTAGAATTACCAGAGTCTACGAATAAAACTCGTAGATCCGTCCCACCTTAAATCGCTTCTTAAAACCGTTCACTCCTCTCTGCCAGCCTCCTTTGTCCTGTAAATGTGCCGATAAAAACAAACTGCAAGCAGCCGACTATTCCATCCCCCCACCGACTTAGAATGTACACGAACTTCTCCCAGTTCATGCCTCGATTATCTGGGAGTGAGGTGGAGTTTTAGAGTGTAAATAATAGATTGTTATTTGGAACACACGCATTTCATTCTTGTTCCGTTCCTACAGTAATCTGTGTAAACACAATGTTAAAACAGAAACTTTTTCATTTTTTAGTAATAAATGCTATAAAATGTAGGCATAAACTATAAAATGTGTGAAGCCTGAAGGCCAAAGATCAAATAAACACTTTCATAAAAGGATCAAGAGTTTTACAACAGCTTCCGTGGCGTAGTGATAACATTTCGTCACTTAGAGCGCAGTTCGATTCCCCGCTGGGGAGAAAATTTATTTATTTATTTTAAACCTTTGCCGTTCTGCTTGCCTGAACTCCCTGTCTATCTATATAGTAATAACAGTAATTTTATTATTATATAGGAGCTTCCCTGTCTGTCTATCATATAGTGCCTTTCCTTCCTATCTATATACAGTATCTATCCCCTTAGCTGTTTTTTATATATCTATTATACAGTGCCTTCCCTGTTTATATATCTAGTGCCTTCACTGTCTGTCTGATTGCATATAGCGCTGAACTTACTGCTCTGTACTATTCTGTCCTCTGCATGTCACGGAGTACAAAAGAAACACCACCATACAGCAACATGTGCGAACTGGCAAGATCGGGGAAAAAAACACACGGTCACTGATTACAAACCGCAAGATGAATGAAAGAGACAATATATGTAAAAACATCATCGCAGTAATGCAATATTATTTGAAAACGAACAGCGTCAGATCGGGTTTGAATATGCGCCCGATCTGACGCTGTTCGTTTTCAAATAATATTGCATGTACTGTGCGTTGAAACTGCTGCACTGAATAAGCTGACGCTTTCTGTTACAGCGTCAGCGTGTATTCAAACCCGATCTGACGCTGTTCGTTTTCAAATAATATTGCATGTACTGTACTATTTTAGAATAAAAACATACATTTGATTTCAGTCAGTCCGTAAGAGCCAGTGCAAATGCATGATAATTGTAAAGGTTACCTTTTTTTTTTTTTTAATTCAGTTCCATTCTCTCAGTCGCGTTCACGATCCCCCCTCTCCATCTGACACTGCTGTTTTCACATAAAGATGCGCTATAGCTCAAATGTGATTTATTTGGAGACGCTATAGCTTGAATGTTATTTATATAGAGAAGTAAGTACAGTGTCAGGTGCTCATTCAGTGTAATAGGAACCATAGCACAGAGAGATGTGTACACTGTAACAAGTACACATGTCGTAAATGTAGGAAAGGTGTGTGGGAATTGTTAATATTTGAATGTGATGATTTTATATAGCACGGATCGGAAATCAGCAGTTCTTAGCAGTGCACCACGCAAGCTGTCGTATCAACCGCCTACTGTAACTTGCTTTATTTTTTCTTCACTTATAGTCTAGAATTAAAGTGCACTTGTTTTGTTATACTTGTACACCAACATATGTTCCTGTGTTTGAGCGACACAGGCATGCTCTAACAATAGATGTGTAATGCCACGGAAAGTGCACGCAGGCACTTCAGTTCGCAAGCATTGGTACGAGAATGCAGTCACAAGTATGCTGCATAGCTATAGCGCATCTTTATGTGAAAACAGCAGTGTCAGATGGGGGGGGGAGTGGTGAGGTAGGGAAGGATCCTGAACATGATTGAGAGAATGAAAAGTGAATAAAAAAAAAACTAACCTTTACAAGTATCATTAATTACACTAGCTGTTACACACTGAAATCAAATGTTTTTATTCTAAAATAGTAAGAATAAGATCAGTTTACTTCTCAAAACTAAGCCGTGCGGGATCAAACTCATGACCTTTTGATTACTAGTCAGCAGTTGATGCCATTACGCTACTGTGACAGTTGTAGTTAGAATGTGTCAATGTGGTATGCTAAGGCGGCTTTTTTTCTGCAGTTATATTTTTGAATAAAAGTATACTTGTTCTGTTGTATTTGTACCTTTTGTGAAAGTGTTTCTTTGATATTTGGACTTCAGGCTTCATCCATTATATAGTTTATGCCTACATTTTGTCATTTACTACTACAATATGAAAAATGTTTCTGTTTTAAAAATGTGTTTACACGGATTACTGTAGAAACGGAACACAAGTGAAATGCGTGTATTCCAAATAATGATCTATTATTTCCACTCTAAAACTCCACTTCACTCCCAGATAATCAGTCAAGACATGAGCTGGGAGAAGTTTGTGCACGTTCTAAGTCGGTGGGAGATGGAATAGCCAGCTACTTGCAGCTTTTCTTTTATCAGCACATTTAGATTAACAAAAGACGCTGGCGGAGAGGTGAGAAAGGTTTTAAGAAGCGATTTAAGGTGGGAAGGATCTACGAGTTTTTTTGTAGGCTCTGGTAATTCTAGTGTTAATGTTGATGTAGGGGTGGACCAGCCTCTGGAGGATCCATCCACAAAATACACATACAGTAGATGCTACATAATAGAATACAACTAACAGATATTACAAAATAAGGCAAATAATAAATGAAAAGAACAAAAGAGATGATGAATAATGAAAAGAATACTGAAAGAGGCCCTTTAAATTGGAGCCAAGTGTAACTTTATTTACTCTGTTTTGAGTTGTAATTGAAACATGTATATAGGAGAATGCAAGCGTTTCTTTCTGATTTTCCTTATTTCACCAATGACTCATTTTAAATCCTTAAACAACTTTATATAGTAACCTGTTTTATCATTCATTTTGATGCAAAAGTAACTATTTTTATTTTCTTTATTTGTAGTCATCTGAAGGTACTCCATATAGCCTATCAAGTATTAGAAGGACTGGAATATATGAATAAACATGGGATGGTTCATCGGGCATTAGGATTAAGAAATATCCTCCTTGATCGATTGGTATTAAATTTTACTTGTGGTTTTTAAAGAAGTTAAAATGTTTTCAAATATAATGGCTTATTTTGAGTGTAAACTATTTTTGTGAAATTAAAATTTAGCAGCTTTGCAGAATCCCAATTGAAAAAATGAATTTATATACTTTATTACTGTAAATTACTAAGGTTAATTGCATTTTCAAACATTTTATAAAATGCAATCCTTTTCCTTTATTATGATGACAATTTCACCTGGTCCATGACTTTTAGCTACATAAGGATTCTACTTATGTATTGATCTAATCTCAAAAGAGATATTCTTTTGTAATGTTTGTTTTATTTTCATTTGGGACAAATATATATTTAAGGTCAGTTTTTTAAAACTGAAAACTAAAATTATTCCTTTAAATATACTTGTGTGATTCTGATTATTACTTCATTTTCTGAGCAAGTGAACCTATTCTAAAGTATAAAGTAGATTAAAATATGGGTAGTGGAAAATACATTCAACATGTATAGTGAAACCTAATGATATTTTTGAATATATAATGTATTATTATCTATTACATATTTAAAATGTCACTGTACTTTTAATTAGTCAGACATCAAGCATATCAGGAAAAAATTGCCAAATTTGATTTGCTTCAGATCTTCTTTTTCATTTCCTTAGATGTTATTATTGCCACTTGCCATTTTATCCTGTAAATTTAAATAATTTTGTGATTTCAGGGCTCTGTAAAACTAGCCAAATTTGGTCTTTACCACATGACAGACCATGGAGAAGATGTTGATTTTCCTATTGGGTAAGAACAAATAATTTGTATAGTTTATTACATGCATACATATAAATTGGTGTGGGAGTTATGGAATTATATTATTTTTATCTCTTATCAAAGTAAAGGTAATGATTTGGTGACTGAGAAGAAAGCAATTTGTATCACTTTTTCCTTAATGAAATTTTTTTGTCTGACCATAACAAATATGTGATGAACAATATGCATACTAGTTTTGGATCAGTGCAAACATTTTGACATAAGTATTGATGCCAGCTTTTGAACCTCAGTACCTGTCCCAAAATTATTTTTAAGCAAAAAAATTGTAACTCCTGTCTTAGTCCAGCTTTTCTGCTGCACTGCACACTTGTGTGACATCATGCCGTACCAAGCTCTATTTCCATCTTGATATCATAAATTGTGAGTTGTAGTAATGGGGAGTTCCTGTGAAACTTTAGTTGCCCCCTCTGCACAATGCCGCCCCTCAAACTTGATAGGATAAAATGGTGAAAATATGTGTTGAACCAATAAAGAGGTCAGCACTCATCATTAAGTCTTGATCAAGCAGTGAGTCTCATGTAGTCATGATTGCGTCAAAGCCAGAGGTTTTAGTAAGTCTCCAGCACATCTAAGCAAGTTGTTCTGATCTGCTTTATTGGGGGTTGTGTTGGCAGGATTGAGTGGAAACCTGACATTTACTTCTTTGTCCTGTGTATGCAAGCAGGTTCTCCAACTTACATGCTCACAAAAGGTACTTTGTATGCTGTGCGACCCTAATGTATATAATGTATCATGTCATAAAATGCCTTGACTAACGTTAGCCAGATTTTGACATCTTTTTGCAAATTACTGGAGTGCTACCAGAGGGTCATTTTCTTTAGGAGTGTTTAGAAATAGAAAGTTTAATTCTTCCCCTCCTCTCCGACAACATGTTATGTAAGCTTATTTGTTAATATATTGCTAAATTTTGCTTCTGTTTATTAAGATTTTATGTTTAAGTACATCTTTTTGTAAGTTATTACTAAATATATAAATCTTTTTAAGTTATTAAATAATGTTTAATTGATAAGTGCGTTTATACGGTATTACAAGAGTATTCAATTCCTTTAAAAATTCTTTCATTTTTCTAAATAACAAATCTCAGGCTGAATTTTAACTCATTGTAATATGCTTGAACTCATTAAAAATGAAAGTTTTTTTCTAATACCAATTGTTTTTCTTAGAAAACAGTCTCAAAAACCTGGAAATCTGTTGTTTGCATAAGTATCCAATCCCCATATTTTAATATTTGTAGAGTAACCTTTTGCAGCAATAACAGTTTTAAATCTTTTGGATGCTCTGGGTCAGTCCTCTAGGTTGATCTGCTCCAGGCTGTTCAGGTTAATTAAATAATGTTTGTGGACCTCAAGTAGTTCTACAGATCTTCAGTTATATTTAGTTGAGGGATTTGACTGACATATTTATCTTTTTGTCCATGAGACACTTCACAGTTACTTTGTGATCTTACTCCTGTTGAGCGATTCACCCAGATGTAAGTTTATTGGCAGACTGAAACAGATTGTCTTGTAGTATTTGCTTGTATTTTCCACTTTCTGTTTAACCAGGTACTTCTGATGAAAAGCAGTATGCAAGTATGTTGTTTTTTGAAGTGTCAGCAGTGTTAATGTTTGCTGTACCCTGATCATTCTGAATTTGGCCATACAGCTCTACTTTGCTCTCATCTGACCACAAACCAATGCAAAAGTTTCACTCTTGTGCTTTTTGGTCAGCTTCAGATGGGCTTTTTATGTCTTCTTTTGTGCCCCCCTGTTCTTCAGGTTAGTGTTACACAGAGCTCTTGAACTGATGGATTGATGCATATTTACTGCAGTTTCAGCTACTGAACTCTATAGCTTTTTCAAAATATTTGTTAGCCTCACTATGTCCTCTTTTACAAGTTCCTTCTCATTTAAAAAAGGAATTTTGAGGAACAACCTTTTCAAGACAACATCTGAATGGTTTGATGAGCTGGAACTTTCTGATAACTGAACCAACGGTCACCACTAGACCATCCAATCACTTGGATATTATTTGTACCCTTTTTTAATTTATTACCTGATTTATGAATTTGTGATATTTTACTTCTGACTTCTTTTGAATGCTCATGAGTTTTCATTTTCACAGCTGTCCTTGAGATTCACAATGATCTCTTAAGTGTGGACTTTTTATCCACAAAATGTGACAGTTTTTTTAATTATTCAGTGGTGGAAGCCAATTGTGTAGCAGTTCTCTCCTAATATAGGCAATTTTTTTTCATGTATGTAATCTTAGACTTCCAAAACACAGTGATTGATAACAGGATATTTTCTTTTGTTCTTATGATTTTTGTTACATAAAGCAAATGTCAATAAATAATTATGAATTTCACTGCCTACAAATACCATTGTAGGATTTATTATTTAGTAAATTTAGAGCATTCATCTAGGGTCTATAAACTATGATAATGGTGTTGTGTTGAATGAAATTGTGGCATGGTTTGTATTGTTTGTTATTGTTTCAGAAATCATTGCTAGGAGCTAAAAAAAGTGACTAAATAGGAACATAATATAACTGTAAATGTCTACCATCCTTTTACAGACAGTGGTTGATAAACAGTTAATATTTTTTTATCTAAATAGCAGAGCCAATCATCTGTAAAATAAATTATTTCTTGTACTGTTTTGTTAGAAGATAAAATGTAAGTGGTGGTAAAGCAGGTGAGGGGACGCTGGCGCATGCAAATTGCTGCCGCTCCTCCCTGTTAACAACACTTTTCGCAAAATTTGCTTTAATTCTACACTTTCTCACGCTTGTTTTATTTCTTTATTGTACGTATAGTTCGTGGATACAGCTGACTTGAATTGCATGGATTTGGCTTAATATTTACAGATTTTATGGACTCTACTTTGACTAGGAACAGCTGAGTCTGTGGATCGCAGGACGGGACCTACGAACATTTCTTTATACCTGGCGATCTAGGACCTCGGGATGATTTGTCTCTGTTATTATATTCGCTATGCTGATCTGCTCTCATTTCATCTTACAATACTCTACGACTAGGAACTGATCTGATGTTCATACTAACGTGGCTTATGGCTCCGGGGCGATCATGCCTGAAATTACCAAGCATTACTGTTTATGTGGTACTGTGTGTATTGGAACCACCAAATTCTGCTACCTTCTCCTGCTATGCTTTCTGCTGCTTTGCTATCGCTGCTCATCTCATCTATGCTGCCACACCCGCCTGTCCTATCAGTTCCACTGTGCTGTGCTGCTTCTCCACTGCTTTTCAGATAAGTATTGCCCAGTATTATGCTAAAATACTCTCATGACAAACTCCTTCTTATTAAACAGTTTGTCCAGAGCAAATGGTCTGACTGGAACATCCTAAAAGACGCTGGTATTTTGCTGCGTCCGAAATATATACATTGCAGGTTAGGTCACCGCCACCGCCAGGCTGCGAATGAAAAGACAACCAGCAGCATTTGCTCAGGAATAAGCCATCCTTCTCATGGTGCTGGAAATAGAAGTGTCAGTGTGCCAAATTTACATTATATGGAAATAAACCCTGATCACGGCTCTTTGCAAAAAGAAGCCTCATTAACTAATATTGCACTGTTTAACTTGAGATCTGTTAATGGCAAAGCATTGGTGCTGTCAGAACTCATCACTGACACCAAACTTGATATTCTGTATTTAATGGAGACTTGGCAAAAACCGAGTGAATTTACGTCTCTCACGGGGGCGACTCCACATGGTTTCACTTTCCATACAGAACCGACAAGGAGGTGAGCTAGCAATAATTATCAGAGCAGACTTAAACATCAATTCCAGTGTGGTTTCCCTTTCTTGTTTTAGATCAACATCCCTGACGCAACTTTATCATATACACTGAAATTACCCGCATATTGTTTATTAGTTTAATGCATCTGATTGTAATTAACCTGTAACAAAATAATGGTCCAATTAATGGCCAAACTATTCCAAATACCATTCTCACTGTACCACTTGGAGTATTTATATCACTTTATCTGAGTGTGAAGTCACAGCTCTACAGTAGCTGACTGGAAAGAGAATTATCGGTATACAGCATCAAGCCCACACTGCCTCAGCCATGCACACTGTCTATTGAACTGCTCTCTTACGGCAAATGCTTTAGAGCCTTTCCTGTAGGGACATCGCAGTTCAGAAGCAGTTTCATCCCAAGAACTATAAACACATCAATCAGTCCATCAAGTGCTCCTTGTAGAACTGTTTGTACTTATTAGTACAATTACCTCACTGTAAACTTGTGATACAGTTATAATATTGCATATACTGAGCCACTTTATAAAGCGTGTGTTTACATATGAAGACGATATCATTTTTAAGATGAAATGCAGCAAAATATGTTTATTACATTATACAGATAAAATGTTAACATCATTTAAATAATCTATATTGTTAATAATTAAATGTGAGGACACGGTGTCGCAGCTATAGCTAGTTCAGGGATTGTTCCTGCCTCGTGCTGTATTCTTGCTGGGGCAGGCTCAACACTGGAAGAACAGATAGATAGAATAATTAAACATGTACTACGAAGATATTTCAATGTTCCTTAAAAGTTTTGAAGAATCTGCGTTCTAAGCTTACAAATGGTTTAACATCTATTACAGAGCTGATTTTGTGGCGATTGGTTATTTGGAGAAAGAAAAGGAAGGACAGGAGTTGGAGGTTAGTACATTTGAAAGAAACAGTACTGCTCCAATAAATGGTTTCATCGAAGGTTGCGCAGCAAGCATCTTGCAGGAGGCAGGAACAATCTCTGGCCAGCTCATCACTATCACTGCACCACCAAGTTCCTATGTTTAATAACATGCTTTAACTCCTATCATCATAAAAATGATATCAAGCATACAGTACATCTCAGTATTTTAATTATTCAGAGAGCTGTACTATCACGAATGTAATGGATTCTGTGACTAGTCAGAGGAAGAGAAAGCCCGTTTAAGAAGCATGTAGTGATTCACACACACAGAGTACATAGAAGAACACTTACAAAACAAAGCATTTAGTATGCTACTTTAGTGACAATGGTATTTGAGAAACTAGTAAATTAAACGATTTAAAGATGAAGTTTATGATGTTCTACTTTAATGAGAAAATAAACTACGTGATTAAAGTGGAAATTTCAGATTAAAGTTGACATTTCGAGCTTTTCTCTCATTGTGTCCTTATTTTTTTTCTTTTTTCTGTACCCTAATAAGCTTTCATATGACATTCAGAAGGTGGGCTACGACTCGCCTTTTCACGACGACTTTGATATCTGACTTTTTCTTTTTTACTTTGTGAACCTGAGCTTTCGAGTTTCTCCAACACTCTATGTCACTCGATCAACTTCCTTTTCTTGTTTATACCACTGTTTAAACCAACAAATGGTACGTTTTTTCTTGCCTCCACTTGGTATTCACTGAAATTCTTCTGTTTTCTCCCATGCTGTTGCCATTGGCTTTTCACTAAATGCTGAGTTTAAGGGATATTTATATTGATTTGCATATTCAAAGAGGCATAATTCTGGGAGGAGTTTGGGAGTGGCAGCAGACGCATATATGTGCATTACTTTTCACGCTGACAGGGATTTATGGAGCGGAAGAATGTGGAAGTTGATAAATGCACAGATTTATGCATCTGGATTTTTTTGTGCATATGCACATTTCTTCTTTTGTCCTTACGCCATGTTTTAGTGTGAATTCTACGCACAGCGTTATGCATGAGGCCACTGGTGCTTCCTGTTTTGCTATATGGTTGCAGTGACCTCCGACAAAGACTGGACTGCTTCGGTACTGTCTATTTGGAAAATCTTTGGGTACCACTGGTTTGTGTTGAACGAACGGTTGCTAATGAAGACCCAAATAAGGCACATGTGAGGGAGCATCAGTTACGGTATTACAACCATATGGTGTGATTCCCCAAGGGTTATTTGGCTCACAAGATCCTCATTGCTGAGGATCTGAGTGACTGGATAGAGCCAACTAACTGCCATGTAACAGCTGGCAGCGGAAAATAAATGCCCATTTTCGGGTCATGGGAAAGGATGGTGTGTCTGACTCTGGGGTTGCCAGCCAGGATTCTAAGCTGTTTCGTCATGTGGTGGGTATGGCAAAGCGTTGTATCAGTGCATGCTTCCCAACCTGACCTGACCTGCACGAATCCAAACTTGAAACAACAGCAGTATAATTAATGAACACAGTCAGACCTTTAACTACAAACAAGTTTTGTTCCTTTTCACGTTCATAACCTGATTTTGTATATAGGTTGGAACATACGAAAAACAAGACATATGACAAAATGAGATGAGACAATTCAGTACATAAAGCTTATTTGTGTAGAGAAATGCTGTCATCTTGTGCTGGATTTGTAGCTCAGTCTCAGCAATACACATGAACAAACAAAACCACTACATTATTTAGCTATTGAAAATGTCTGATAATATAAATTTTGGTAAAATGTATAAAGCTTTATTACTTATTTTACAGAAAAGCATTTTAAACTTATTAATAAAATGTCAGTGATGCAATACTAGTGAACTTTAATGCAGTGATTCAAATGATCCATTTTGATCACAAAACTCATTTGATGAATTTAATTTGTATTCAATTAAAAGAAAACTTTTGGGGTTTTATGTATTTATTCATATTTGAGGAATAGCATTAATTTGAACCCAAGCATGTCTGTATATTCAGTTTGAAGTAGAGAATATATTAATGCCTTCAATTTGAGGACTTATCAAATGCATGTTTGTCCAAAATGTTTTCAAAAATACACATTCCAATTTAATCGGGCTCTACCATTATTAAAAGATGTATTAATATCCTCACCACTATATTGAATGATTCCCTAAGACCCCAGGGACATAGCATTCATAGCTTGCTATGTTTATTTAGCGATCTAAACATACTTTTGTGGGTCTCTCACATGCATCGGTATAAAGATGTAAGCATTATGTGGAGTTCAGTTTAGAATAATAATTAATAATTATTATTTACATTTATATAGTGATTTTCCTAGTGAGCCACTTCAATCATCCCCCAATTTATGCAATAGCAGCCATTTTTGTGCCAGTACATTCACAACACATGAGCTATTAGGTGGTGAAGTAGTGATAAAGGTAGAAACAGGAGATTATTAGGGAACCAGAATGATTAGGCCGTGTTAGGCAATTTAGCCTTCACATCAGGATAACACTCTGCTCTTTACAAAGAATGTCCAGGAATCTTTTATGATCACAGAGAGTCAGGACCTTGATTTTACATGTCACCCAAAAAACAGTGCCATTTTGACAGCACAGTATTCCTAACACTGTACTGGGGCATTGAGATCCACATTCAGACCAAAGGCTAAGCGCCACCTGCTGGCCTCACCAACACTTTTTCCGGCAGCAACCCAAACTTTTCCTAGATTGTCTCCCGTCCAAGGCCCCAACATGCCTAGCTTCATGTGGATGACCTCATCAGAAGTGCATCTGGTATTGCTCCTGGCGGGTGAGAAAGATACGTAAATATAAAAAGCACTCAAGACAGTTACTATTGAAACTAGAGGAATTAATATTCTTCCTATTCAGGGTCAAAACTGATTTATGAACAAAGTTTTCTTTAATAAACAAAGCAATGCAGTTTATTCATGACTAGCAAAATACCCGCGCTTCACAGCGGTGAAGTACTGCCTTAAAATTTTTATTAAGAAGAAAATTAAACCTTTTTAAACTGAGGGAAAATATACCAATAATTATTTGTTAAGGATCTCTTTGTAATATGACCAAGCTGTGCGCTGAGCTTACTCTTGAGCATGCAACGTACAGTTGGCCATGTGAACAGTAATCTTGTTACAAATCTCACAGCTTGGATTGCTGCTGTCATAATCGGTTTGAGTTTCATGGTTTGTTTCAATTACGACAGTATTTGTAGGACTTGTGTTGAAGAGACATTCGGCATCTGTCAAACATTGTTAGTATACAACCGGTTTCATTGATAACGTCACATCCAGCTTTGGAGAGTTTAAACATTCATAAACATCAAAGTGTCCACTACTGAAATCGTCACCTGTGAATCTAAGATGTTTAAGAGGCATAGGCGGTTGTCGAAAGGTGTAAAATATTTGGCCATTTCGGTACACTTGAATACAACAACTGAACAATTCAGCGGCAGCCATCAACTCACATGCAGATCCATAGGTGAAGGGCTTAAGCATTTAACTCTTATAGTGCTCCTGTGTAGTATAATTATCTCCTGTACCGTCATCAGTCCACACCTTGAACTTGTCCCAGTCATTCAATACATAAGACGCAATGTTCCTCCGGATATCAAGAGTGAGCCTGATATGGCCGTGCAATATGTAACAAAGAGAATGGAAAAGGTAGGTGCCATCTCCGGGCATGGAAACCACTCGGTAAGTGATAGTTCTTTGATCGATGGTGATCACCTCAATAGACATGTTAATGGGGGTACGGTTGGAACGATAAAGGAAATGGGTACCTGAACAATGTAAAGTAAGTCTAAAATACCTACACAATAACTATAATCGTAATAAATGAACAATAAAACAGAGGAGAAGCCGTGGATTAAATAAAAAGGCTGTAGTTATCAGCAGGGAGACGTGAATCCTGTGGCGAAGCAAGGAAGGGAATGTCGAGACTGGAGCGACGGACGGCCTTATATAGGCAGACAGCCAACAATGTGGGAGGTGTTGGGATGGGGGACCCAACGCCGCCTCACACGGTGACCGAGCTGCAGGCTATGGATGTATATATGTACATAAGTAGGATTCAGTTAGCGTTGGGAACCCGCGTACCAGATTTCTTGAAGATGGGCCCATAAGTAACAAAGACCGTTGAAAAGTTCAATATGGTGGCCGACAGTGGCATCATACCACCGAAATAAGTACCAAATTTCAGGCTTCCACATACACGGGAAGTTGGAGAATTAATGAAGTTGGAAACTTCAATATGGCGTCCAACAGTGGCATCATACCACTGAAATATGTACTTACATCGGTTTTGGTTAGCGCAGGGAAGCCACCTACCAAATTTCGTGAAGATGGGGCCATAAATAAGAAAGTTCAACATGGCGAACGTTGTTGACTGTTATGACCGTTACGTGTAGAATTTCGAAATGAAACCTGCTTAACTTTTATAAGTAAGCTGTAAGGAATGAGCCTGCCAAATTTCAGCCTTCTACCTACACGGGAAGTTGGAGAATTAGTGACGTTGGAAAGTTCAATATGGCATCCGACGGTGGCGTCATACCATCAAAATAAGTACGTACATCGGTTTCGGTTAGTGCAGGGAAGCCGCCTACCAAATTTTGTGAAGATGGGGCCATAAATAAGAAAGTTCAACATGGGCGGACGTTGTTGACCATTATCGACCGTTATGACCGTTACGTGTAGAATTTCAAAATGAAACCTGCTTAACTTTTGTAAGTAAGCTGTAAGGAATAAGCCTGCCAAACTTCAGCCTTCTACCTACATGGGAAGTTGGAGAATTAGTGATGAGTGAGTCAGTGAGGGCTTTGCCTTTTATTAGTATAGATATAAGGACTAAGTCGATGTTTATACGCATATATATTATTTTGAATTGCGACAACCTATAAAAAACTAGTTTTATATTAATTTTTCTTGTTGCTCTTTTGTGGGCTTTTGGAAGGTCTGAAACTACAGGAATAGTAATACATATTCAGTATAAATTCTTTTATCCTGTAATTTCAAATGCGATTTTTTTTAGCTTCTGTATTTCATGACTGTGTTATTAGGACATGCTACATTGTTTCTAGGGGCTTCCTCCCAGATGACACTACATGCCACGTCAAGGATGCTTTTAAACACCAAACAGTATTGAGTACACTCTCTGAGATTAAGGATTCATCCCTCAAATTAATCATTTTTTGTATTTTATGTCTTCTGGCTCCCGACTCTTAACATTCGACTTCATCACTTTGTTCACTGTTTTATTGTTACGGTTTTGATGACAACGCTTCTTCTGTTTAACATCTCCGAGACATTCTTATTGTGACTTTGCACTTTTAGGTATTAACTCTCATTACAACTTCTCAAACATGCACACAGTTCTCATGATTTGTCTCATTCCTTTTTTGCAGCATGCAATTCATGGATGTTGGCTGGAGCTAAAAAAAAAGCAGGTGGACTCTGTCTATTGTATGGTCCAACAGCTTCTGTCTGGATGCTCATGACCTGTACAACATCTCTATATATAATCTTCATTTCGGTCTTGATCTTTGTTTGTCCGCGAATGAATTAGAAGAAGCACTAGATGGCAGTAGAGAGACAGCTAAAACAGGCAGTGCATTAAGAATCTTCTCCAGGCTTATACTGCTGAAAACTGTAGTACTCCAGTCACACCTCAAAATGCAGACATTCCAGCTAAACAAATTGTTGTGCTTTAAATTAACTAAAGAGATCTTCATTTAGATCTTGATCTTTGTCCGCAAATTCCATGCATGTGTAGACCACCTTCCAGTTTACTACGTTGTTGTTACTCACGGATGTCAACAATGTGCCGGAATAACGAAAGGGGTGGTGGACAGTGTTACGCTGATTAGCTCCATTGCCGAAGATAAAAGTTACGTGCCTACGTAACATATAAATGAAAGAAAGACAGTGGGTAAAATGATTGACAACGTAACTGCACGTTCCGGAAATTATTATTGTTACGTTGTAGCCGGCGAGTGCTGCACGTCTCACAGTTGTACATGCTCACGTGTCAGTGAAGTGATCTCTATTTATGCTTTAAAGAGCCTGGATACCTATGTGTCCCCCTTTAATAACCATTGCTCCGTGTATATTGCCTTACTCTTTGGATTGGCACAAAGCAACCTGTGAGATTGGAGAAAGGTTGAGAAGACATCATGAGAGGAAACAACAGCGTCCTGAAAACAAGACGGACTGTGAACAGACAGAAACAGAAATGCTCCTACACCACCACATAATTACGATTCGGATAATGATTCCGAGTGGGCTGTTCCTATCGAATCAGTGTCCAAGGGTTTTCTTTTTTAATTTTGTTTCCCCTATAAAAATCATAATGCTGTGCGACGAAGGGCCCAGTTCACGACTGGCAGCCGCGTTTAAACAGGTAGCCCTTCACAGACAACTTTAACACGCGCAACGTAGTTGGGCGCACATGGCTAGTATAGTATATACAGACACAGGAAAATAATCATTCAATACAAAGCATAAATCTAAGCTGACATGGTCCCACTTTTTCTTACAAATTTACCAATTATATTTCCCCTTCTTAAGTATTCCCTAAAGAATTGCCTAAGTTAAAAATATCCATTCAGTACTGTCTTGGTTCATGTCTGTTAGCCATTTAGATTAGTAAAGTTTTGTCTGGTTTACAAGTTTCTCAGTGCTTGCCTACATTAGGCACTTATTCTATAACAGCTTGTGTGTGAGGGAATGTGCATGTCACACATGACTTACAAATTGCCATTTGAATCTTTGAGTTTAGTGGAAGGGGTGCAACAATTTGAAAGTGTTTATCTTTTCAATTACATTTGGTTAGAGAAACTTACCAAAGTTCAAGATTTAGCATAGACACAGGTTATTATTTTAGCATATGTAAAACCAACTATCAGAAATGAATATGCTAATGTTATGCATTGGGTTGAAATTATAAGTATTTTATGTTTGTTTTTGTTTAATTTTGAGTTATGTTTCATGTCTTTATGTTGTCACACACGTGTTAGAAGATCTACTATGGGGCATATTTTTTCTGTTAGCTGAATATGTAATATTGTAATTATCTACTGAAGTACTATGTTCTTTGTGAGTGGAGCCCCAAGAGGCAGGACCTCCCTTGGACCCTCCCTCAGACTATTTAAACTAAGTGCAAGGACCTGGGAGTTTGAAACACTGTTGCTTACTCCTGGAGTTTTATAGGTATTGCTGTTTATTGTTTGGTTTTCTGGTAATTGTTTATCTCTGGCTTTCATTTAAAAGATTCTGATTATTGAATTTTGTTTTGGGACTCTGTTTGTTTTACCATTGCTTTTTTGACAACTCCTTTGTGTACCCCTATTGCTCCTTTGAATTATTCTTTGTATTTTTAAGAATTTAGTTAATAAATCTTATGTTTACAGTGATTCTTTGCTTGCTCTATTTTATAAAAGACAAATGTTGACAGCCTTCACCTTAGGGGATATTCATTACAGAGTTTGTTTTTATAGTTGTTTTGCCTCCTTATTTTTGCTCCAGTTGAAGCCTTGGAGCCAACATGAATTCAAGGTTGCCTCTGCTGGGCAGACCAGTTAGGTTTCTGGCCTGATTTCCAGATTGTTTTGGATGCTTCACCTTGTTATTGCATTGGAGGAAACTCCCTTCATAACAACTAATACATTTGTTGACTTTAACTTAGATAAAAGGTTATACGCAGTAATGGTGCTTATTGAGTTGTCCGTTTTCTGTTATCTAAGAGGATGGAAGTGATGCTTTGTCTTGAAATGTTTAGTACCTACACACAGAGAGATAATCACTGGCACACAAGGACAAAGTGTTTCTTTGTCTGGGTTTGGTTGCACCTTGTAGAGGCAGGCTGTACTGTAGTTATAGTGTTTGAGATTTTACATAATGGTCATCTTTTGTTAAATGACATATTTCTGCTAAGACTTAGCAATCTGTTAATTTGTTTCAGCAAGATATATGCTCTCTCCTGTTTATACACCTCACTACCCTTTAGTAAGGCAGAAATCAATGTGGCACCCATGCTCAACTTTGTGATGGGCTGTATTCCATTGCAGAGTTCCAATACTAGAATTTTCTGTTGGAGTAGGGTGTTGCTTAGCCACTTCTTGTGTACCATGTCCAAGGCAGGAGGGGGGTGTCTTGTAGATGTCAGAGATGAACCTGATGTGGCTGATAGTGCTGACGCTGTGTAATAAGGGGTTACATTGGTCTCTTGAGTGCACATAAGCCCAACCTTTAGGTTGATTGTTGGTGACGTGTTTGTATGCTAGGTTTGAAGAAGCTGAGCTCTGGCCATTTTCTTCACTGAACAAGGCAATAAAAAGCTTAAAAGCAAGGCCTCTCAGTCTCTGAATTTGCCAGCAAAAGTTATGTTTGACTGTTATTGAGACTAAGTGAATTTTGCTTTGGCTAATGTAAGCAGAGATTTAATGTTAAGTTTCAGTGACAGTTGCAGCTGAATTGGAAGTCTTGCGTGCCATGCCTAAGAAAAAAAAGAGTTCAGTAAAATTTTATACTATACTTTAATAGCAGTTGTTTTGATTTTGTGTATGTTTATTTAGTTATTTGTAGTTACTGTTTATTTTCCAAGTATTTAGTCAAACAGGTTGTCCTTGATACCCACTATTTGTCTACCAGACATTTGTAACACAAACAGTCAGAGTGTACTAATGAGGATTCCACAATAAGGATAAAGGAGTAAAGAGGGAGGGATAATTGGAGAAAGACAGTGAAAAATGTACACTGTCGTGATGTAATGTTTATGTGGGAAATATGTTCAATAATGCTAAATGATAATAAACACATACTGTACAGAGTGGACTGTGCCAAGTGTTTTGGTCATTTGACATAATGTCACAAATTTGGGGTAACTTCAGAAAAACCAAACCTATCCTTTATGAGCAGATTCTCAACTGAAATAACAAAGTTGATGCTTGCAAGGAGGAGAGGGTCTGGTACAGGACAGTGATACCATTGGCCTGATATTTATTGTAGTAGTAAAGGTAAGATTTTTAACACAAGTGTTATATTGTAATTTTAGCTTTATTTTGTGCTACTTTTCTAGGTACCCCTCTTATTTGGCTCCAGAGGTCATTGCACAAGGATTTGTCCATTCTAATGACCCCACATATAGCGAAAAGCCTCCTCCTTCCAGTCCCAAAGTGGATGTATGGTCTCTTGGAATGATTCTTTTTGAGCTCTGTGTGGTAGGTTTATTGTATTATAGATATTTTCTGTTCAGTTATTATCATTATGCAGTGTATTACAGTATAACTTTAGAACTATCATTTTTCTGTGGCTAAACTACTCATTTTATTCTTGTATGATTCACATTTAACACCTGATTATCTTGGTTAGAGATGTATTGTATGGCAAAACAATGAGCAGAACAGACCAGGAAGATCCCTAGCAACAGTCTCAAGCTCCTTCTATTATAAAATTAAAATTTTTGCACTCCTGTTAGTTTTGTTGATAACGTTTTTCTCACTATGATCAAGAGTAAACAAAATAACACATCAACAAGTAATAACAGAATTGCATAAAAAATGAAATACCCATAATAAGGTGGTGCATCTAGGAAAAGGCCTACTATGTGTACATTGCAAGGGAGTCATGATGTCTCTATGCATGTGTTTAAACTTACAAAACTGGTTAATTTACAAACCTGTAGTACATTTTAATAATAGGACTGCAAAAGTTAATGCATTAGTGTACTTGATTAATTTTTAAAGGTATGACACTTTTTTTTTTTTTTCCTTAATCCTGTTATATGATACGCATTGCTATCTAAGCCAATATTTTTTCCAGCTGTGGAGCCCTGGCCAGGTTGTCATTATTATACAAAATCAAATCAACATTTTAAAGATTGTTTTTAAATGGCTTAGTTTTGAAATAAATGTATATGTAAATGAAAATGCTCTTCATTTGTTAAATAAAAGCAGCTAAATATCTGAGTATTGAGTATAGGGGTCCTTTCATTGGATTGGCTGGCCGAGCAACGTTTCAGCCGTGGAATGGCCAAATGGGGAGGCAGCTTGATGGATGAGGTCTCCAGGACTCTAAAAATATCCAAATCTTATTATGTGATATCATCTACTGTTAAATTCTGCTCCGTACTTCTAAAATCTTTATTATTATGCTGTATTAAGGATTTGTTCTGTTCTGTGTATTGTATTGTATTGACCCCCTTCTTTTGACACCCACTGCACGCCCAACCTACCTGGAAAGGGGTCTCTCTTTGAACTGCCTTTCCCAAGGTTTCTTCCATTTTTCCCTACAAGGTTTTTTTGGGAGTTTTTCCTTGTCTTCTCAGAGAGTCAAGGCTGGGGGGCTGTCAAGAGGGCCTGTTAAAGCCCATTGCGGCACTTCCTGTGTGATTTTGGGCTATACAAAAATAAACTATTTTATTGTATAGTATTGCATAGCAGTCATGTGGTATGTGAAGGAACCCAAAAAAAAGTAAAAAATCTGAATTAAAACAATCCTTGGTTGGACAGCATCCAAACCTGTATCTCCATGCTGAAACTGTGCTTCAGTTCCACTATACCAACTCTGGTGCTCCAGCTGCAACACTCCTCTCCTCTCTTTTGTATCCCTATTTTCAAACTGTTCTGTGTATATCACCCATGCCAAATTGAAATCTTTGAAAGCTTACATTGGCTCCAAGGCAACAGGTCCCATTTGCCTACACACCGCTTTGATCTGACCCATGCCAGGATAGGGACTGCTCATGTACCAGACTATTGGATTTCTGTGAAGGTTTTAAAGTGAGTGCTCTCTTTCTCTGCCATCTGCATGAGCAGACTTTTAATGGTGGTGAACTTGTTTTGTGTTCCATTATTTTTAGAACAGCTTTAGAAATTTCAAGACCAATGCAGAATATACATTGAAGAACAAAGAAGAATTGTAACTATTATTAATAATAAAATGCATGTATAACATTTCATCCTAGTTTTAGTAACATTAATTAACAAAGGTAATGTTTTAGATAGTTGCCCGTTTTTATAAACCTTTAGTACTTAATTTAAAAATAAACACAGGAATAGACTGAACTTAGAAGCAGAACTGTGCTTAAGGTCATCAAAACTGAAACCCAGCATTAACTATCACTTACAATAGAGGACAATACTTAGCAATGTAAGACTGAAAGAAATGGTGGTACTCTCTCAAAATGTTGTTTTAATGGCAACCATTCCTTGACAAAGAAAATATTTCTTCTGGGTAGGCTCCTTTGAATATGAAATTGTTTTTTTGAGCTTTCAGAAAGATTTGCAACATGAACAAAACAGAAGTCTTAATTTATAGTTAGCTATCTAGAAGGATGCTAACAGATCAAGAAAACCTACTGTAAGCTTAGCTTGTGTTATTGTTTGTGAGTCCTTTTATAATCCTGGTACCGTTGGTATTTCACCAATCTATTATATTCTTTTCATGGTTATTTTGTTGTTATCCTGTTGTATATCTAAATTAAAGGTTCTTTTGTGAACCAAAAATGGTTCCCTATGGCATTTCTCTGAAGAGCCAGTTCGACACATTTATTTTGTGTACTTCAAAGTATTTTAATTCCTGGAGGTGATACCTCTAGACAAAAAGGCTGAAAAACCCTGGTGTAGAGATATTATGTGACATTTATTCACATATGTGTCAACAGTTTGCTGTAGTTAAGCATTTCCTTTTATTAATAGGTCTACTATTATGCAGAATCATCCTGTGTGACTAATGTTAACATTAACCAAGACCCAGGGTCATGCTGTGTTTCGCATCTTTGAATTTACAGTATATTAATGAGGTTTTTGACCTGATGGTACAAGAATTTGGAGGGCCGTGGCGTTTAAATTAAGAACCCCTGATCTAAGCGATTCCGCTAATGATGGCTGAGAAAAGGGTGACATTTTTGATGGTTGCTTTTGATTTAAACTGATGCAAAATGTTCAAAGGACAATTTTATTGATACATTCCGTGAAGACAACATACTTGAATTATCACTTAAGAGGGAGGCATTCACAATGGTGCTGTTAAAAAACTGTAAAATTAGGCAGCAAAGTCTTCTGTAGGCTACAGTCAATGAATTTACAACATTAACTACCACTATTTACTACCAAATGGATTGCATCAGACTGCAGACCTCTAAATTTAGTTGAAGATACAGGGCTGAGAATTTCCCCTTGGGGTTAATACAGTTTATCTAATCTAATATAATCATTCAATGAGGTTTGGCAATTCTTACACATTACTTACACATGGAAAATTGTGTCACACATTTAGGATTTATATGAAAGGCACAAGTCTTCACATTTTGAGCAGCTAAGAAACTGTACAACAGTCACATTCACAGAGGACTACTGGACTTTGCTGATCTATCTGTGCTATATGTGTGACTAATTGAGATTAATAAAGTGACATTTTGCGATTATAACTGAAAATTGTAATTGTTTGGTAGCCGTAAGTATTTTTTTTTTAAAGTGTTTTCCCAGCTTAGAGGAGGGTAAGGGGAAAGACCATTAATATGAAAGATGAGACGACTGAAGAAAGTTCTCTATAACAAGTGGGACCATTTTCTTAATTGTATAACTAGGTATGTGTCAGTTGTTGATTATTTTGTGCCTACAGGGGCATTGTGAATAATGAAGTTGTTGTCTATCAGATTGTTGATTATGTTTTTTTTTGTTTATATGATCTTTTTTTTTAAAGATTTAATACATTTGATGAAGTGCAAAGCAGGAGCATTTTATTATTCAGCTGCCTCCTAGTGAACATCCTAATCACACACTATAATTACTTACAAAATATCCTTTAATTACATGCAATGCCACAATAGACAACTGTTCTTGATAAAAGATTATTGTTTTATAGGTCTGCATGTGTGGCTTTTATTATGATCCAAATGCTTGCTTTCCTAAATTTTGTCATTGAATTTATATTTTCCAGGGAAGAAGACTATTGCAAAATATTGAAATAAGTGAAAAACTAAAGTTCATTTTGACACTTGGTAAATTATTTACACACCAAAATATTTGTATGAGGCTTATATTGAGAGTGTAGCATTTTTAATTTTGTGTTCATAATTTTTCAGGTTATGTCGATGATATTGTGACAGTTCTTGCAGAAGAACATGGCTGCTTGGAGCTAATTAAGGTTTGTTGAGTCATCCTGTTAAATTTGTTTTCAAATATTGGGTTATTTTCTGGAAATAATTTGTTACATTTTCTATGAAATGTACATAACTTAAGTTTAAAATTTAAAAATTGAATACAAATATTTTTTGTCAAAAGATTAAAATGCTGAAAACTGAAAACGCTTAATGAAACAAGCGTCCCTAGAGTTATAGTAGTATTTCTGGCCATACCCATATTTCACGCTTGTAGTGCCTTCAGACATCAGTCAACTACCACTGATTATATCTTGTTTTACAATGTTGTAGTATTAAAAATTAGATTTTTTTATAGTTCCTGTAGAAATAATCCTCTAGAATATTAAAATTATATAAAGTGTTTCTTCAAAGTTGTATAATTTTTTTTTCTGAAAATTATTAGATTAGATTTTTTTTTTTTTTTTTTTTTGAACTAAAATTAGGTGAAGTAGGCTTATCAAATGGATAAGCAAATGCAGAACATGGAAGATAAATGGAATGAGTGACCTATTTCTAGAAGCAGTGATATAATACTTCCATGCATCTTATCATATGTGGCCTTTAGAACTCTCCTGTATTGACATCATCTGTTTTACTGATTTAAGTGACAATCATATTTGAGTTACTTAACACTGAAATTACCAGAGCCTATGAAAAAACTCGTAAATCTGTCCCACCCAGAAAATCAATCATTGCATGAGCTGGGAGAAGTTTGTGCACGTTTTAAGTCGGTGGGGGGATGGAATAGCCGGCTGCTTGCAGCCTGATTTTATCAGCATATTTAGATGACAAAAGACGCTGGTGGAGAGCTGTGAACGATTTTAAGAAACGATTTAAGGTGGGACGGATTTACGAGTTTTTTCGCAGGCTCTGGTTATTCTAGTGTTAAGCATTAATTTTTTTATTATAAACTGCAATTGCTTTTTCGTGCTGGCAGTGCGTTGCTGCACCCACAATACGACAGACCATCTGGATTGTTACCCGAGTGTAGCATATGACACGTCAGCACCACACTAGAACAGTGTGTTTTTTTTTTTTTTTTAATGGTGGCTGGAGTTTCAATCTTGTCACCAACCCCCATGTTTTCCCTGTATGTTGGAGGACCTGCTTGCAGGGCTGGATGCAGATTAACATCATACCTAGGATGAAACAATTGCAATTTAAGAGCCTTGCTCAAGGAGCGATCACATTACATACCTAATAAGTTACAGTTGTGCTCATTTCAAAACCTGCGTTTAATTGTATGATTGCACAAATAATATTAACTTTGTATGGTCTCATAACTGAAACAATAGTTCAGATCAGTCCTAAGAAGACCAATGAGTTGCCTTTGAAACTTTAAATTTGTAAAATTTAAAAGAATTTTTCTGTAAAGAAGAAAACATTTAAAAATGGTTACATTATGCAATGCATGGTCAGTTGCTGTGTTCTTACAACTCCTTTAAAGTTGCTGCTGACCTCTTAGTAAGCTCCCAGATAAGCTTTCTCATTGCTCAATCATCGTTTTTGGGTGGGACATTGTCCTTTTTTTTTACATTCCATGTTTTGAAATCTTTTCATTGCAGCTGTAAAAGCGCCAACTGGGTATTTCTATTCTTTGATACTTTGTAATAATTTTTCCACTGTGACACTTGATTACATTTTGGCAAACATAGAGAAATGTATTTGCTTATTTCCATGTATACACTTTTAGCGGTTTCTTATTCACTGCAGGAGTTAATTTAACACTGCCAATTTTTCTGCATAAATGTTTATTTTGAGTCAGTGTTTTTAAGTTATCCTCTTAGCTAGTTGTCATTTTATAGTACATTGTGACCTGCAGGGTGTGCTGCTGAGTAACTCCCTATTGAGAAATGATGCCAGACATGCCACAGATCATTTAAAGTTATTGTTAGGGTTCATGGGATGATGCAATGGAAGAGCGGGGCGCAAGATGATATTCATGAAGAGTACCAAGATTTATGTCCAGTCTATTTTTGTAGAGTTGTTAGGCAACAGCACTAACCACTGCATCACCTCCCAGAATGTATTATTTAACTACCATTATATTCATTATCATTGAATTTTTCAGTTTTACATATTAATTTATCATGTCTAGTTTTACAATGTTATATGTTTTAAATTTGTTTATAAAAAATTTAGTGGTCATAAAACTTATGTGTTCTCTAGGAGCTTCCAGGAAGTGTCCTTAATTTACTGAAGAAATGTCTTACGTTTCTTCCAAGCAAAAGGTTAGTAAAACAAATATTGACTAAATACTAATATTAATGTATTTATGTAGTAACAGTAATTTCATTTATTTATCTCAAAGTTTAATTACAATACATGTGTGATCTTTTCAATCCAGATACGTCATTGAAAACCATCACTTGCTTAAAAAATGAATATGGTATTTTTTTCCTGGCATGAAGTGTGATACAAATATTTCCAGAGTATAAAGCTATTTGTTGTTGAAAGTGGCAATAATGAACCTAGTTCTTGTTTTGTTTCCAGTGCTTTTTTATGTAGATAATCCTGTCCAACTTTGAATGTTGCTATCATTTGTTACAGTCTGCATGATTATCATGTAGGTGACAAGCCTGTTTCCAAAGATGCTAAGAATGCAATGAAAATGAACAGTTCCCATTTAGCAGATTTTTCCTTATCTAATGTGTTGTTAATAATGCAAACATTGGTCAATTAGATAAATATTCATCCCTGTACAAGTAACACCTATGTTTCCTTTGTTGCTTGTAAAGCAAACGGCTTTTAAGGAATGAATTTTTCTTGTGGGTTACATTGAAATTTTTTTTTATTATTAGTAGTAAGCCAGGCTTTAACCGTGGACAAATCACAATATAAGCCCTCTCTCGCACACGTGCTCTCTCTCTCACCCTTTCTTGCACACACACACACATACACACACACACACACACAAACTATATGAAATCGCGTAAAACCAAATGTAACTATGGCAAAAATATATAAGCAGTGAAAAATACAGTAGTATCCTGTAGGTGATTCCTGTCCTGCGATAACAGGCGCTAACCCTCTGGAACTGTTTAGTTCTGTTAGTATTGTTTTCAAGTGTAAATGTTTATGGGGATTTAATCTGTCTCTGCTGCCGCATCTATTCACAGTTGTGATAAGTGATTAATAGCCAATCAGATCTTTGATGGGGGAACGTTATGCTGGTGAAATGACTAAAGAAATACTGATCCGTATGGACAGATATTTGTTCCAGATATTATACGCCATTAATTGATTTGTTATGCCATTTTTTGACTATCAGCGAAAACATCAAAAATATAACAAAACCAAACCCAAGCAGAAGTTACATTTAAGCTTTACTTTGCAGCAAAATATTATCTACCAGTGTATTGAACGGAAATAGATAAAATACACCGTAATGTTAAATACTGTACATAGCCCGCACTTGTATTCCGTACCTACAACGACCGGAATAGATAAATTGCAGATGTTACCATGTCTTTAAGGATTGTTAACCCAGATAACACACACGTCGCGGAGCGTCTATGCGGCGTCATCTTTTCATCTGGCAGATGTCTGGCAGAGGCGTTTGTTCAAAGCGAGCGATGTTTACCAGATGATACGCTCTTTAGCAGACGTCTACGCGACGTACCTGTGCTATCTGGGAAGGATGTCGTGAAAAATATTGCAATAAGTAGTTTCATTAATTAATTAATTAAAAATAGCATGATCATCATGGGTTGTGTATTGAGTGATTTAAATCTGTTTTATTAATCGTTTTTCCCTTTTTTACCACATCTTCTATTTATGAAACTATGTTGACAATACAAGAACCGCCTGTACAGTACATTAAAGATACGGTATAGGACTTCCTGGACACTGCAGTTAACTGAAGCAGTCAATGCTCCATCTGGCGGGATTATACAGCATTGCAACCATCTTTTTAGAAAGCACATGGGGACGTTTATGGGGCGGTGCATCGTTAACTGCGTCATCGCGGGGGATCACATTTCGTGCACGGATCGTGCATGGTCCTGTCATGGACCTGTCATGCTCCAGGCGGCTGTTTGACGTGGCTCCCACTGTAGGATGGCTGTGGTAGTTGATAACAGATTATGAGCTCCTCCTCACAATGACCAAAAAGATCTAACCAAACTGTGAAAATGACCTCCCTACATAAAACATTGTAGGTTAAGTACTTGTGTAGGGTAAGTATAGCCACTCACTCACTCTTTCAATTCATATATAAAATTACAGTGAATTGTCAATCTAGGTTGCATAAATCAATTTGCCTTGGATCTTTTTTCCAGAACACATTCTGTATTATTTTAATTTACATCTTTTGTCCTTAGTAATGAAGCAAATATAAGGATCCACCCGGAAACTGCATTCTAAATTAAGTTCATGAATGCTTATTTGTACTGAACACATAAAACAATAGACAGAGGGAATACAAATGACATTATGTATTTTTGAGAAAGAAAATTTTACTCATTTAAAAACATAGGGTAGTAAGTGTAGATCATTAGCTGTGCAGTTTTTGTTTAAAAGAGGTGTGTCATTAATTTTTGAGCGGTTGTATATCTTAGTTTTGTACCTCTGGGACTAAATTTCTAATATTATTTTATGAATTATTATTGTTCATTAGTGATGAACTAGCTCGTTCTATTTCTTTGAAGTTGCGCTGAAGGCTCTCCAAACTGTCTTGGTTGATGCTTTACACTTTTTCTTCTATCATAAAGATAGAACTGTCTTGTAAATAGTAATGAATCTTTTGTTATTATTATCATTTCATAGAGTCTCAAGTGTTCTTTTTTTATTGGGGTGTGTCAGGTGCCTTCAAGTTTTTTACATTTATCTCCACGTGACTAATTATGTATGCATAGGGCACATGTCTCCTTCTCTTATGCTGACGTGGAACTTAAAGATCGACCTGCACACTTGACGACAAGCAGAGATAACTCGTTATTTATGCTATGTATCTTTCATAAAAATAACATTTTGAGAACCTGCATTAATTTACTTATCTGTTCTACCAATAACTAAGTCCAACAGAGTCTTTAATGCAAATGATCAGCATTATATACCCGGGGGGCAGTCTGGTCCAATGTTGGCTGTTACAGCTGGCCTCACAAAGCATTAAGGGGCGCCGGGGAAAAACATTCTCCCAAACAGGCCGAATTATCAACGAACACTAACACTTTGGCTAAATTCGCTGATCAACACTATTTTTCATAATGATATTGATATTTTTTATCATTATTTTCACAATGTCATTGCATGTCCAATTTTTGTGTTGTATTTGTGTTGCATCTGTAGTTATTAACACATGCATATTGTTTATACCAGGGATCCCCAAATCCGGTCCTGGAGGACCATAGTGGCTAAATGTTTTCATTCTGTTTTCTTAATTTGTGACCTGTTTTTGCTGCTAATTAACTTCTTTTGAATTAATTTTAATTGACATGTTCTTGAAAACTCAGACCCCTTAAATGTTTCTTTTTCCTTACTTAGCAGCCAAAGGATAATGTAATACAGAATGACCCAGCACATGACCAGGAAACTGTATCCATCATACAGTATCTGAAAATAAAGAAAGATGAAGGTTTTTGGAATGTTCATCTGCTCAGGTCCTCAAAATATTTTAACTGTGCTCTTAGAAAAGAGAAAATCAACAATTTCAGAAATGTATGCTATTGGACAATGAAAGCAGCAACAAGTCATGGAATTAAGAATGGGTTTAATTAACAAAAGGAATCGGTGCCTAATTAAGCAACTGATTGGAGTGAAACTAGTTTGAGGCCCTGACTTAGTCAGTCTTCAGTTAGCTTACTCACTTCACATTTCATTTCTGTTTGGATGCCATTTAAGGAAAGACATTAAACAATGCAGAGGAACGATGAAGGGGAACAAATATTAAAAAACAACTCAATTAAAATGAAAAAAAAGGAGTAAATTAACAGCAAAAACTGGTCATCAGTTAAGAAAAGGGTTAGATTGAAAACCTGCTGCCATTGCGGTCCTCCAGGACCAGAGTTAGAGATCACTGGTTTATACTGTGGAAGTAACCCCCAAGGAAGTCAGGAATAGTTCAATCAATCAGTCTTTATTCAGTCACAGATGAGTACATGGATTCATGCTTTGCAAAGCAGAAGAGCAAAGGTTCTCGGTTAATCAGCTTTTAATATTCATTTTCCTCCCTCCTCCTTACTTATGAAACAGCATCTAAGCATTTCATCAAATCGGCCAAGCATTTCTTTTTTCTGTTATGTGTCAACAGGGGCCCCAAACAAGGAAATGTCATTTTTCCTGTGTCTAACGAACGCGTTCCTAAAAAAGGAAATAACCCAAGTTCAGCTTACTTCACTGTATCTTATGACTGCCGTTACAATAAAACAACTTTTAATCCTTAGTAGCTTGCAAGCAATTAAATTTTCTTTCACAATACCAACTTCTGTCAGGAAGTCATGTAATGTATTAGATCATTGTTTCCTTGGATTAAAAAGATTATTTAGCTAATACAAAATCTAAGTAGAGGATTTTGTGTGGCATTTAACAATGACTTGAGTTTTTATATTGGGTTTGGTTGCTTAGTTTCATTTTATTTTTTCTGTTGTCTCCTGGTTCATTTTGTCCTTTTTTTGCAAACACAACTTATACTTGGTAGTCTAAAATGGCATTAAAGGATAAGTTTGGCATTGTTCATGTTGAACTGATTTCTTCACAAGCACAGTATATTTGCATTTAACATGTTAAATTGTGTTCTAAAGTTAAGTGCTTTCTATAAATTAAAAAAAAAATCTTACCCACACTTGCTGTTTACAATGAAGGGTATGGGGATTAAACTTAAAACTTACCAAATATAGAACATCCATTTTTCAAGACTAGATAGTTGTTGAATATTAAGCTGCACCTTCCGTGTTTCTAATGCATGTTTGTGACAACAAAAGGGATCTGGAAATAATAATTTAATTGCATATTCCTGGAACTTTGTTTCTTGTGGTAAGGATACGTTTTCTATATGCTTGTGTGAATTCTCACATAAATACAAAAAAATACCAAAGCAAAGCCAACGAAATGGCATAAAAAGTTCATTGTGATGTGGCCTTTCGAGAGGAATCCAGCCCCCCCCCAGACAGGTGAAAGGTTCTTGCGCAGGAAGTGCTGAGCTATCACAGACAACTGAACTTCTTTTAAAATGGTTGAATCTCATGATATTGGTATTTTTTATTCATAAATGACGTGTGAACTTTTTTATAATGTGTTTATAAGATGCACATCAATACTCAACAACTATCTTGATTTGAAATATGAACATATTTGGTAAGTTTTTATGCTTTTCCCCAGTGCCCCATAGCCTCAAATGTAAAACACCAGTGCACACAATATATTTTTTTAATTCTTAGAAAGTGCTTAAATTGAGGACGCAATTTTGTGTGACAAATGCCTTTATACCATGTTTGTGAAGATATAATTTCAACTTGAAAACTATAGAACTTATACAGAATTCCAACATTCATGATATGGCACTTATATATAGAAATATCTACTGCACATTATATATATATCTCTTTGAATAGGAATATATTGTATGTTGTATGACCCAACCCTGTTTCAACCAAAAGATACCTTTAATAATGTATTCCATCATCTATCTTTGTTGAAATGGGAGAACCGACTGGTTAATGTACAATTTGGCAGCAGAAGACATGTTTCTGACTGTTGATGTTGACATAAAGCAAATAAAAGGCAAAATACATAGCATTTAATAGAGAAGCAAGCAAACAAAATCTGTAAAATGTAGAATTTAAATAAGAGATGAATGTTGTAGGGCTTATTAAGTAAGATCTTAGGTGAATATGAGGCTAATATTGGGAAAGTATAATATTTAGTCTGGGGTGCCAGAATTTTAAGGTCACATGAAACAAAAATCTATGACCAGCAGCTTACATTGAATAAATGTATATGTAATTGCATATACCAGTTGTAATGCATTTCATTTGGTAAAATTAGACCTTTCCTGCTCCACATATTAAAGTGCTGTATATTTATAGACACATTGCTTAATGTGCTATTAGAGAATATCATCTTGATCATAAACAAAATCTTATCCATCACAGGATGGTATGGCTTTAACTATTGACAAACTGTTGTTTGTGATGCTTAGCTGAATAATATACCATAGTGGTTTATCGCATCTTTTAAAATTGATAGTTTACTTTGTATGATAATGCCCAAGTAGCTAGAAATATCAAAATGAAGTATTTATTCTATAAATAGAAAAACCAAAATGAGATAAGAAAGTACAAAGGAAAGAGCAAGAAAAAAAAACAATCTTGTCTCTGTTTTTATCAAGTGTTGTGCTTCTTTTTTCCCCTCTCTTACAAGATTGGCCTCTCCATTCTACTTGTGAATATTGTGGTAGAAATTGTTATATCTATTAATAATCAACACAATAGACAAGTTTCCTCCTGCCTGGTTCTTTGAGGTACTTTTCAATACTTCTCAAGTTCTTCTGTGCGTGACATCTATCAAGTCTAATTGGGTACATGATAGTTGCCCTACTTTTTGAACCATCACCTAGAACCTTCTTGTTCTTTGTTGTCCTTTTGACCTTTATGTGGTTTCCTGATATGCTTAAACATGTTTCTGACATTTAACCTTTTATACTTTTTCTAAGACAGTGTATGTGGTATAGCGGGTCCGCGGCTACAACAAAATATGGCCAGGTTTTAAATCCATAAAGCCATGTCACTCTCCATGGGCGCGATTGCATGACTGTGGGGAGTTAATGAGGTAGTTGGGGAGAGTTGCACCAATGTTCTCAATTGCTTCATTGGCTTCCTGCGGCGTTTGTGATTAAGGTGCTGTGCCCACAGAGACAGGTGTTTATGTATATACAGTAATCCCTCCTCGATCGCGGGGGTTGCGTTCCAGAAACACCCGTGATAGATGAAAATCCGTGAAGTAGAAACCATATGTTTGTATGGTTATTTTTATATATTTTAAGCCCTTATAAACTCTCCCACACTGTTAACATTATTAGAGCCCTCTAGACATGAAATAACACCCTTTAGTCAAAAGTTTAAACTGTGCTCCATGACAAGACAGAGATGAGAGTTCTTTCTCACAATTAAAAGAATGCAAATATATCTTCTCTTCAAAGGAGTGTCTGCATCAGGAGCAGAGAATTTCAGAGAGAGAGAGAGAGCGCTCGCTAAGAAAAGCAAACAATCAAAAAATCAATACGTGCTTTTGTGCTTTTAAGTATGCCGAAGCACCGCGATAAAGCGGCATTTTTTAGAGGAGCGTCCGTATCTTCTAAGCAAACAGCCCCTCTGCTCACACCCCCTCCGTCAGGCGCAGAGAACGTTAGAGAGAGAGCGCGAGATTAAAGCAAACAATCAAAAAATCAATACGTGCTTTTGGGTTTTTAGGTATGCCGAAGCACTGCGATAAAGCTGCATTTTTTAGAGGAGCGTCCGTATCCTCTATGCAAACAGCCTCTGTGCAAACAGTCCCTCTGCTCACACCTCCTACGTCAGGCAGAGAGAGTGAGAGAGACAGAAAAAAGCAAATAATCAAGCACTGCGCGGGAAGCATATCTTATATCATTGAGGAGTTTTAGTTAATATGTAATACAGTAATCCCTCGCTATATCGCGCTTTGACTTTCGTGGTTTCACTCTATCGCGGATTTTAAATGTAAGCACATCTAAACATATATCACAGATTTTTCACTGGTTCGCCGCTTTCTGCGGACAATGGGTCTTTAATTTAGGTTACATGCTTCCTCAGTTTGATTGCCCAGTTGATTTCATACAAGGGACGCTATTGGCGGATGGCTTAGAAGCTACCCAATCAGAGCATGTATTGCATATTAACTAAAACTCCTCAATGCTATAAGATATGCTTCCCGCGCTGTGCTTGTTTGCTTCTCTCTATCTTTCTCACTCTCTCTGCCTGACGGAGGGGGTGTGAGCAGAGGGGCTGTTTGCACAGAGGACACGGACGCTCCTCTACAAAATGCCGCTTTATCGCGGTGCTTCTGTATACTTAAAAGCATGTATTGATTTTTGATTGTTTGCTTTTCTTTGCGCTCTCTCTGACATTCTCTGCTCCTGACGCGCTCCTTTATGATGGCGCTCCTTTGAAGATAAGATATGTTTGCTTTCTTTTAATTGTGAGAAAGAACTGTCATCTCTGTCTTGTCATGGAGCACAGTTTAAACGTTTGACTAAAGGGTGTTATTTCATGTCTAGAGGGCTCTAATAATGTTAACAGGGTGGGAGAGTTTATAAGGGCTTAAAATATATAAAAATAACCACACAAACATATGGTTTCTACTTCGCGGATTTTCACCTATCGCGGGGGGGTCTGGAACGCAACCCCCGCGATCAAGGAGGGATTACTGTACATGCTCTGATTGGGTAGCTTCTAAGCCATCCGCCAATAGCGTACCTTGTATGAAATCAACTGGGCAAACAAACTGAGGAAGCATGTACTATAAATTAAAAGATCCATTGTCCGCGAACAGCAAAAAATCAGTGATATATATTTAGATATGCTTACATTTAAAATCCACGATAGAGTGAATCCACGAAAGTCGAAGCGCGATATATCGAGGGATTACTGTATACGGGTCGGCACAGAGGAAATGAGGTAAAAGAGAGGAAAGAAAAGAATAGAAGGAGGTTAAAGGACAGACAGGCCATCACAGGAGATGATCCAGACACCAGGAAAGAGAAGGCAGCTTGAGCTAGGGCTCCAGAAGGGAGCTCAGGCTGAGGCGCTCTAGGGGCTGGTTTGCCCCACTGACTAGAGTGGGGTGAGCGAGACATAAGACCTCCCATTGGATCCGAGTAGTGACTGCGTGAGCGCTAAGAAAGACGCGAGATGTGCCAATCTTGGATGGTCTGGCTGCATAGTGTGGTAGCAGCCAAGACGGGGGTCATCAGAAAAGAGTTCATGCTGCAGAAGCAATGCCTGTGATGGGTGAGCCAGGGAGACAGAAGGTGGTGGGCTGTCAGTCATAACTATCGACGGTGTTGGTTCAGCAGACTCCCATGTGGGAAAAGGGGGTCTGTAGCGGACCAGCATCATCACAGTGTATGCTTTCCACATTAAAATATAGCATCTAACACTTTATTTGCAATAAGTATATTACCTCTAAATTACTATATCACCCCCTAAGTGTTTCTTCCACATTCCCCCTTTTGGGACTTCTAAATGTCCCATTAAAACTATAAAGTCCAGTTTCGTACTTTAACTCTGTTTCTTTCTAATTTGTATAAATCATGGGTGTGATAGTGGTATTAATTACATATTTTTCCATATTAAAATCAGAATTGTCAAAGCTTCATAACTTCTAAGTATGATGATAAAACATTATCAACAACTATTTGATCAATGCATTTTTCTGTGTTTAAAGCAGCTATTTAATTTCATTCTTATCCATGTTATCCATTAACGTTAGCTATGTTAATTTACAATAATTTACCAAGTCCTATATTTCATCCAGATTCAGACCATTTAATAGTACCATTTGTGTTGACACAGACAGCCAAGTATTTACCTCAAAACTTTAAACGTCTATAGTTTATATTGCTAGTAACATGTACACAAATGACCAGAGATATAATCCTTCTACAAACAACCATGCTCCCATCTACAAAGTTGCCCTGATCACATTTAGCTGTGGTCCATTCTGGCCTCTCACCATTGTTCTATTAAAACAAACAAGTTATCTTTCTGACAGTAGGTGTCAGCACTACTGTCATTAGTGAAAAACACTTGTATATCTCAATGTCACATTTAAATTGGAAGGGTTGTACCCAAGCTTCTTAAAAAATCTTCTGCCACCAGCTGGGATCTATGGCTTTTATCTGGGATTTTCAGTTCACAAACTGCACACTCACCAGCTCTTTGCACAAAATATCTCATCTCTATTGTGCCTAATTATTACTTGGTTTGGTCATTTTCTATATTACTTTGGCCGAAGAAGTCACACTAATAATTATGTGTCCTGTGTTGCCACCAACAGCTTCTAGTTTAAACTATATCTCTATCTATACTAATTGAATTAGACTTTTCAACCTAAGTGTCCCTTCTCCCAAAGCAAGCATGTGAAGGAATGGTCACAAAGTAAAGACAGCGAGCTATATTTATATATAACTGAATTTACATAACAGTGCAAAATTAATGCTTACTCTGACTTACTAGCTTGCATTCACTCTGATTGGCTAGAAGACCGGTGTTTTAGCAGATAGCATTAACCAGTCTACATACCCCAAAGTAAAAGTCTTATTTCTATTACATTTTTAGTTGTTACAGTACTTTTCAGTACTTGCTGTTGAGTTCCTGTGCATGTGACATCTATCATATTGTAATTGGGTACAGGATAGTCAGCCAGCTCTTTGAACTAGAACCTTCTGGTTCTTTGTTCTTCACTTGACCACTTTTTCTCACACATTATTCATCCTGGTAGCCTTTTGATAGTTAGGCACCCATACTCTTTGGTGTTTTAATAAGTAATCATCATTATAGAAAACTAAACATGTTTGTATGCCTCTCAGTAGGAATTATTCTTTAATTTTTCCTTTTTATTACCCTTAGATTAACTCCTGCAGAGCTACTGATTGACATGGTGTTTGTCGAAATAGCCCCAATATACAAGCCTTTTCGAAAGCCTGTTGGTCTCTTCTCATCCTCCTTGCGCTGCATGGATTTAAATCTCCCAGAGGATATTAGCGAGCTTTGCAAAGGTAACAACAATGTTTAATTTTCAGCCATTCTAAATGCTTGATTCACTAGGCTGTTGTCTTTGAAGCGCTGTTACAGAGTTTTATAGCACCTGAATTAGGCTAACTTTAAAGCATTTTACAGTATATGATTTGACTTTACCATTTCAGTAATTTATGTTTAATATTAAGTCTTGGATCTTTATTAATTATAATTATCTATTTTCACTCCTCTCTGACAAGTACTCAGCAGTGCTTAAGATCGTTACTGCAATGTTTTTGTCAACATGTTTTCTTTATTTTAAAGAACTTCTTGTGTGCTGAGATATTGGTGAAAAACATATTTTATTAATGAATGCTATATTTATGAATGAAATGCGTTAATTATCCTTCATAGGTTTTGTTAGTAAATGTTTATTTAAAATATCATTGAAAATAATATTTAAACAATTTATTTTTTAGAAGAAGGGGAAGAAGATTGCCTGACAGAGCGATCTATTGATGAAGTTTATTATTTGTGGTGCCTTGCTGGAGGAGATTTAGAAAAAGAGCTTACTAATAAAGGAATCATTCAGTCTAAGCCTCCTGTTTGCACACTGCCAAAGTAAGTATTAGGAGATTAAAGTAATACTGGAAGATCACTTTCATCAGAAAATCACTGTATACCTGACTTTGATGTCTGTATCCAGAAGTTTTAAGAAATGGCTAAATGAGGGAATGGAACAATTAAGTTATTACCTTCCCAAATGAGCTTCGTAGACTGATCTTCTTATGTTCATAATTTCTTATAGTAGTTTTAAAAATAATAATTTTCAAGAAGATCTGGACATAGTTTAAGAGAATATATTAGAGCTAGAAAGATCAACCTAGGCAACATTAGATTTATGTACAGGATAGCCCAAGTGATAATTTGATTTCACTTACATATTTATAAAGTTAGATAGTATGCCATGTTAAAGCATTATACAGTATGTCATTTTGTTCAAACACTGTTCTAACAATAATCATAGAAACTGTAAATAGTGAGCTTGATTGGCTTAAAAGAAAACTACTTTATTTAATGTATCTGTCAAAAGGATGATCCAAACTGACGAACCACAGACTGGATAATGTCTGACATGTGCAGCAAAGAGAGGCAGCCTAATTCATTATGTTGTAAATTAAATATGTTAATTAGTTATAGATATTAGAGCTTTCTTATTTCTATAAAGAATAAATTGCATTTCAGTTCATATTTTGATTACATGGAGAAATTGCAGAGTTTCTTTTGCTAATATAAGAACAAGAAGATTATACAAATTAAAAAAAACACTTAAACAGTTGATAAACTTTCTGCATACTTTAAAATTCACATATGAATTACTTACTGCTACACTAGTATACAAAAAAGCTGTCATCAATAAAAATGAAGAGAAATAGGTTGGACAGCAGTTTAGTTTACCCGTAGCTAGAGTGAAAGGTTTGTATGGAAGAGAGAATTGTACTTGGGACTGTAGAAGTTGCCCTTATAGGGTTCTCTACAAAGACTAATCATTAATGACATCAAGAACTAAAGCAGAAACACACTTTGTATTTAATAAAAAAAATTCAGTCGAAGGAGATTGGTTTGATAAGTGTCACTTAGTCACTTACCAGTAGGACAATTTGCACTTTAGTTCAGCAAAAACACAGTTTTTCTTAAAAATGTTTTTATTTTGGTATACTTTGTGATCATTTTAGTGTGTAAAAATGTTTCCAGGTTAGTTAGGATATGTTAATACAGATGTAATAAATTTGGGTTAAAGGGGATTTTCTGAGAAAAATCAAGCAAAACAGAGTATTTGTACAATTTTGAAAATAAAATTAAGGATAGAACAGTGGCACAGTGGTTAGCTCTACTGTCTTACAGATTCAGTATCATTAACTTAAATAATATGCTGTCTGGTTGCCTGGGAGGACTTTTTATTTTCTGTCTGCTCGGGTGTTTCTCCAGGTGTTCTGTTCTACCCTTCTACATCCCCAAACACATGGATGTTATGGAGAATGCGATTCTGTTTTGGCCCTGTGGGCACTTGTGTGAGAGGACCTTCAAGTGGACTGCATTATTTTTTATTGTAGGTTTGATGGTATTATGTTTTTGTTATAGCAAATAGAAGTAGTTCTTTTTTTTTGTGAAGACCAGAAACTAAGGACTGCAGACCAGTAAAAATATAGTCCAGGGTGGAGTGACTTTTCTCATACTAATTTTAAATTTTTGTAGTGGTCCCTTGAACTGCTGCTTTTTAATTTTGTATTGCTAATATAAATCTGTTTTTTACCAATTAAAGTAATAATTGTTTGGTTTTTTTTTTTAGTTTTCTTTTAGAAGATGGAGAGGTCTTTGGCCAAGGACGTGACAGAAGTTTCCTTTTGGATGACACAACTGTAACATTATCACTTTGCCAACTTAAAAATGCAAGTGCATTTTCCCTCTGATTTGTTGCAATCATATTTTATAATACCTTTAATTGCTTTATAGCTGTGTTTCAAGAGTCATAAATGTTACATGTGAGGTTGCAGTGTTGAAAGGGAATTAAATTATGTTTCAATGTGCATGGTACACAAGATTATTTCATAATTTACTTAGTATAGTTTGAACAGATAGGCTTTCCGGTTTCCTCCCACAGTCCAAAGACATGCAGGTTAGGTGGATTGGCGATTCTAAATTGGCCCTAGTGTGTGCTTGGTGTGTGGGTGTGTTTGTGTGTGTCCTGCAGTGGGTTGGCACCCTGTCCAGGATTGGTTCCTGGCTTGTGCCCTGTGTTGGCTGAGATTGACTCCAGCAGACCCCCGTGACCCAGTGTTCGCATTCAGCGGGTTGGAAAATGGATGGATGGAGTTTGAACAGATATTTAATTAAAATAATCACTTTTTATTTTGTGCTAAACCTCAAATCAGTTTTATTTCCTGGCTTGAGAAAATACATTACATGACACCATGACTATAGAAGTCTTTGGTATGGCACTTCTTACATTATAAACCATAAAAGTAACACAACATAAGATATTTAAATATTTTTCAGTGAAAATCTTTAGCAGGATCCATTTTATCCCAATAAGCAAAAATATAAAAAAAAAATGCTTATCTAGTTTTCTATTTTTGAGTTTATACCCATTATCATTATTGGCTGTTTTGTTTTGCACCTTGTTTGCAGATTTAAGTTTATTCCATAAGCTTTGGCTGGCACTCTTATTTATTGTTGGTTAATTAGTTTGGACCTTTTCTGTGTATTTATCCTAGAAATGCATATTATTTGCATTTGCACAGCTTTCAATTATTGTTGAGGAATTCCTGAATTTTCGCTGTTAAATTGTTTTCTTGTCTTTTCTAGAGGCTGAAAGATGTATCTGGCGAGGCATACTATCCTCTACTAGAGGATGAGTAAGTAATATTACAGATATATAGTCATTGACAATATACATTATATGTGCAGTTTGACAACAGCTAAATCATTCAACAAATAATACTATGATGAAATTCAATGTACACACATGAACAAAATTGTTGGTACCCTTCAGTCAATGAAAGAACAACTCAAAATGGTCACAGAAATAACTTTAATCTGACAAAAGTAATAATAAATAAAAATTCTATGAAATTTAACTAATGAAAGTCAGACATTGATTTTCAACCATGCTTCAACAGAATTATTTAAAAAAATAAACTCATGAAACAGGCCTGGACAAAAATGATGGTACCCCTAGAAAAGACTGAAAATAATGTGACCAAAGGGACATGTTAATCCAAGGTGTGTCCACTAATTAGCATCACAGGTGTCTACAATCTTGTAATCAGTCAGTGGACCTATATATAGGGCTCCAGGTAGTCACTGTGTTGTTTGGTGACATGGTGTGTACCACACTCAACATGGACCAGAGGAAGCGAAGGAAAGAGTTGTCTCAGGAGATTAGAAAGAAAATTATAGACAAGCATGTCAAAGGTAAAGGCTATAAGACCATCTTGAAGCAGCTTGATGTTCCTGTGACTACAGTTGCACATATTATTCAGAAATTCAAGATCCATGGGACTGTAGCCAACCTCCCTGGACGTCAAAAGAGATGGATAATACGAATGGTAACAAAAGAGCTCAGAAAAACTTCTAAAGAGATCCAAGGTGAACTTCAAGCTCAAGGAACATCAGTGTCAGATCGCACTATCCGTCGTTGTTTGAGCCAAAGTGGACTTCATGGGAGACGACCAAGGAGGACACCATTGTTGAAAACAAATCATAAAAAAGCCAGACTGGAATTTGCCAAACTACATGTGGACAAGCCACACAGATTCTGGGAGAATGTCCTATGGACAGATGAGACAAAAATTGAACTTTTTGCCAAGACACATCAGCTCTATATTCACAGACGGAAAAATGAAGCATATCAAGAAAAGAACACTGACCCTTCTGTAAAACATGGAGGAAGCTCTGTTATGTTCTGGGGCTGCTTTACTGCATCTGGCACAGGGTGTCTTGAATCTGTGCAGGGTACAATGAAATCTCAAGACTATCAAGGGATTCTAGAGAGAAATGTGCTGGCCAGTGTCAGAAAGCTTGGTCTCAGTCGCAGGTCATGGGTCTTGCAACAGGACAATGACCCAAAACACACAGCTAAAAACACCCAAGAATGGCTAAGAGGAAAACATTGGACTATTCTAAAGTGGCCTTCTATGAGCCCTGACCTCAGTCCTATTGAGCATCTTTGGAAAGAGCTGAAAATGCCGTCTGGAAAATGCATCCTTCAAACCTGAGACAACTGGAGCAGTTTGCTCATGAGGAGTGGGCCAAAATACCTGCTGAGAAGTGCAGAAGTCTCATTGACAGTTACAGGAATCGTTTGATTGCAGTGATTGCCTCAAAAGGTTGTGCAACAAAATATTAAGTTAGGGGTACCATCATTTTTGTCCAGGCCTGTTTCATGAGTTTATTTTTTTAAATAATTCTGTTGAAGCATGGTTGAAAATCAATGTCTGACTTTCATTGGTTAAATTTCATAGAATTTTTATTTATTATTACTTTTGTCAGATTAAAGTTATTTCTGTGACCATTTTGAGTTTTTCTTTCATTGACTGAAGGGTACCAACAATTTTGTCCACGTGTGTAAGTGTCATTCCCCAACCCTTGGAGATAACCCAGTATGTTGTAGTCTCACATAAAACACTGAAGCATCTAAAATGTTGGTTAATCTTTAAACCAGAAATTATGTAGTCATTTTGTCCGATGTATCTAATACATTATATTATACATGATAGTGAGGAATGTGAATACTTTGTATTTGAGTAGCTTGCAGAAAGAAAACAAAGTGCAGTTACTACATGATGTACAGTTTTAGAAAATAAGATCAAGTTCTTCTCCATTCTCCATTTTCTTTACAGTGGCTGTGCAATTAGTGTGAAGCATTAACCTGTACATTCTTTATCTGTTTAATGCACTGTTTTTCATCACCATTCTTTCTCTTTTTCTGATTCATTTTTTTATCTACTTTTTAGAAGACGTGTAATCACAAATTTAAAAAAGACCATTTTAATAGTGTAGTTAGGTTAGTCCATTGGTGGCGAACCTATGGCACGTGTGCCAGAGTGGGCACTCAGAGCCCTCTCAGTGGGCATGTGTGCCATCGTCCCAGCACAGAGTTCGTTACTAGAAAGCCAGAGGGACGCAGGGCCGGGCTGCTCCCCTCCCCCTCTCCATGTGTTCCTGAGGACATTTCTCACATCGCCCGCCCCTCTTTCCAGCAGCCCAATGGGAGCGCTTCCTCCCTTTCCTGTCTGTGGTAAGGCAGGCGGCTCAAATGCGACATAAGGGTGCAGCGCAGACAGCAGCCTGTTGAGTCTGTGGCGAAGGTGATTCCTGTGGTGGAGTTGGAGGGGATGTGGTATAGCGGGTCCACAGCTCAAAATTGAAAAGGCCAGTTTTAATAGATAATCGGCGCATTCAACGACTTAGAGGGGGATGTGGTAGTGCAGCCGGAGCGGTTCCCAGAAGCTTCATGATGAGGGTGGTCCTCTCTTAAGTCCACAGGTGAGCAGTCGTCCACATCTGTAATTGTTGCCGGGAGCTGCTAATCGCCACACCTGATCCACATCCCCGTAATATATAATAGAAGCATGAAGCGGATGGAAAGGGGAAAAAGAGAGAGAGAGAACGGGAATGAAGGTTAATGGGGAAGACCTGCGTGAAACACTTGAGAAGATAGAAGGGATGACAAAGGACAGCACAATTAGTTCTGAAAATGAAATCCTTAAAGTGTGGAATTCTCTGCCAAATAATTTTAAGTCAATTTAAGCACTTGCTTTCCTTACTTTGTTTGGATTATCTTATGCTTGTGAACAGCTGTTTTCAGCTTTGAATTATATCAAATCTGACACCAGAAACAGACTAACAGATGAACTGAGTGCTGCATGTGTTGCTCTCAAACTTACAAAGTGTAAGCCAAGGTTAGACAAATTATCAGCATGCATACAACAGCAAAAATTACATTAATTGTTCAAAAGTATGCCAAATGCAAACTTTTACCTTTCAATAAAAAGTTGTTTGTATCATTGAAAGCTCTGTTATTGTGTTTTTTCTTTTAAGAGCAAAAGAATTTGTTTCTGAGTTATTTTTCTAAACTAAAACCTCAGTATTAAGATTAAATTGCAGTGTGTTGGCACTTTGCGATAAATAAGTGGGTTTTGGGTTGCCGTTTGGGCACTCGGTCTCTGAAAGGTTCGCCATCACTGGGTTAGTCCTATGAAGCCAGGTACAGAAAATAAGCATTTTATGGGGTCATCTACATTACATAAATATGCGTTTCATTATAAAACTAAGTCATCTATCTCAGTTTGGCTTAATTAACTATTTTTCATGTAGGAGTTTTGTATTATAATAATAACAATAATAATGCTAATAATAGATTATTATTTTGTATCATTTAGCATAAGAACAAATGTCAGTGTCCCACCATAAAAAGTCTAGCCTCTGCCAATGGCCTATCCAATCCTGCTTTGAGTGTTTCCCAAAGTGTTAATGCTGATATCTGGAAAAACATTTTGTTAGGGACATGTTGAACATCAGTCTGACCCATTTTTGTCTTGTTTTTGAAACAATTTTTTATTTGTATTTTAAAATATTTAATCATTATTTAACTTTTCCCTGTGGGCTGCCATGATATTTAAAGTAAATACCGTGTGTTCGTTGATGGTCTTGTGCTTAGGATGTTATTCATAGGGGGTGCTTCTCAAGAGAGGGCTTCCTTTTTCTCTGCTGCACTTTAAATAAAACTGTTTAATTGGACTTAACTTACAGTCAAACATAAACAACACACATTTGTTTAAAACAAAAAAGAAATTTGTGTGAAAATTAATGGAATGAATTATTATCTGCTAATAATAATAAGATGAGCTGGATTAGTCCTTTATCCTTTGTGCTGCAGGTTTGCAAGGCGAGTGGCAGTAAGAAAGCCATTCCTTAAAGAACAAAATAGGACCTTGAAATACCAGCTCTGGACTTCTGCAGACTGGACAAAGTCTCCTCTTCACAGCAGAAACTGAAACTTGCTTTTCTTGACCAGTGTTAAGCTGTGCTTGAAGCTGTTGTGCTGTGAGGTGCCTATCGCACAAGCTTGTGACCCTTAGAAACTTGTCTTCTGGTTGGGTTGTGGCTTTGGATCTGCCAGATCTCTTCCTATCAGAGTTTCTTCCATTTTCCAATTACTTCTTTGGACTGTGTAGGACACTGTACTCACTGACACTTTGACTTTTTTTTTTGCAATTTATCTAAATGAAAGGCATATACAGTACTAAGGATAATAATGCTCTGTCTCAATTAATTTTTTAATTGCTGTTTTCTTGCCATTATCACTGGAATATTGTCTAAGCAGTACTTTAGAGGGTGTAGTAACCCAGTCTGTTCCAGCTCTGCGCAAAGATAGACAGAGGGTTTTTAAGTAATCAACAGAAGTTGGGAAACATGTGGAAATTGTTTGCTTCAACTTGCAAGGCTTAATTAACTTTAATTGCTGCAGAAAATCTGTGGGTTGTAATGTATTAGTTGTTTCTTGAAGAAGGCTAATTTATAATATTCTGAAATGGCCTTTTTTCAGTTTTTGCTTCCCTAAGCATTAAATTTAAACCTTTAGCAGTTTACTGCTTACATTTTCACAATTTTAGGTCATTGCATTTCAACTGATTTAATCTGAAGTAAAACTGAGGTATTCTAAAACTTTTGGCAGGTAGTGTAGAAGAGAAGGTAATTGATTCATTGTTATTTGTAATGCACTGAAGGAAACAAAAATGTCATCTCCAGTATGAATATTGAAGTCTTTATGAGTCAGATAAGTTATGATCCTTAAAAATATAATTTTAATCAAGGTCATTGTAATAGTTATGGTTGCAGTTGAAGATGATCACTTTGAAGTAACATTTTAATATTCCCTTAAAATTTACTGCCATTATGAGCTCACGAGCACTCATGTTAGGGATTAAAGATATAACTTTGACTACCGGTATGTATTGGTGATCATCCCAATTAGATGTGTATATACAGTATTCGTCAATATTAATTTCATTTCATTCATTTTTCCAAAAGCTATAGTACAGCAGATTTCTGAATCTTATCTTATCTGGAGTGAAATACCTGGCCAGTCCAATCACTTTTTAGCTCAAATTGTTCTTGAATATGTAAATAGTTCTCCTCCAGGCAGACTGTTTTTGACTTCAGTGTACTAAGAATTTATAAAACTTTTTTCGATGTTAAATGTTTGGACTTACAAAATATTATGGTTTATTGATGGTATGTTAGGTTTTTTATTTCAGTTTAGTGTGAACATTCCTTAATAAACCTAGAGAAGGATGTCTTTTAAATTGTTTTTGCTTAAAGTGTTGATACATTCCAGAAGGCAAAACTTGCAATTAGTGATGCTTCAGAGTAGTACTGTTGGTATAGAATAAAGTAAGTGAAACCTGCCTGTTTTCCCTTTCTTTCCTACACTGCATTTGGTTTTTATCCTTAAAATGATATTGTTTCCATCTTATAAAATGCTGAACAATACTTTATAGATGTGACCATGGCAGTTTTTTAATAGATCACTATTCTCTGCTTTCACAGACAATCAAATTTACCCCAGTCAAATAACACCAATGAATTAACTGCTGCTGTGAACCTTCCTCTGATCATCCGGGAAAGGGACACAGAATATCAACTTCATAGAATTATTCTTTTTGACAGACTTTTGAAGGTAAGCTTATGAAGAACATAACATGTGAACTTTAAGCAGAAGTCATCACTAAAATAGAAGTGAATGTTTACATAATTCTAATCTCAAAAACAATTCCTTATTATAACAGAACATAACATGTGAACTTTAAGCAGAAGTCATCACTAAAATAGAAGTGAATATTTACATAATTCTAATCTCAAAAACAATTCCTTATTATAACAGGTCTAATTCAGACTTATTTTAAACAGAAGGAAAAAAGCCCTGTCTGTCTATTTTTCACAAGTTCAGTTACTTGTTCATATAATTCAGAGAAGTTCATTCTATTGTTACTAAAAATCATAAATATATTCATTGTAATTAAAAGAATACTTTTTCCTGTTTTCTTTAAATAACAGGCTTAAGTAGTGTGTAGTATTTTCTTTTTATTATTTAGAAACTAAATTCTGATGGCAGTAAATATGGGAGATTCAGAAAGTATTAAGACCCCTTCACTTTTTTCACATTTTCCTAGGTTGCAGCCCTTTACTTAAATCATTTGAATAAATTTTTCCCCATATTACTCATCATCCAGAATGACAAATGACAAAGCTAAAACAGGATTTTAGAAATTTTTGCAGTTTTATTAAAAAAAAAATATATATATATATATATATATATATGCATGGCATGGTAGAGTCGCTACATTGTAATGTGCGTTGACATGATAAACATATTAAACCTCAATAATGATGAATATAATATATCGATTCTATTTTAGTTCTCTTTTAAGAGAACCAATGTTGTGTATAGTCACTGTAGAACTTTTTTGTTTTTTCATCAGTTTATATCGGCTCTGCGGACCCGCTTCTGCTTTCTTTCCCTCCTCCGTCTGTGTTGTCTCCTAGACCCGACAACAATCCACGGAGAGCCCGCTGGTCTCGCTATGTTGTCTGGGATGTTGTGCTTGTGATGAAAAACACTCGAAACAGATGTCTGGCTCTGGACACTAATGTCTATAAGGTTCTGAATGGTGTAGTGGATGTTCGCCAAACCGATCGTGCACAAACAAGGACAAAAAAAAAGTACAAAAAAGTGCACTGAAAAGGAGAGCCCTGAGCCGCTGCGACCATGCGTGCCGCCATGCTCCTAGCTTAACCGAAGTAGGCTTGGCACTTTTTATAACTTTTTGGTTAGTACATTAGAAAAATTATTGGCGTTTTGGTAAATTATGCACATTATATTATATATCAAAAATGCCGGTAGTCTCAAATTCTCGCCGATAAACATTATATATATACCCGAAGAGACACTTTTAAGGAAATTTAGAAAATTTTGCTTGGAGAAGGGGGTCGACTTAAATACCGGTCATCGGCAAATACATGTAATTTAGTAGGTAGAGAAGGGGTTCGGCTAATATACCGGGTCGGCCTGTATTCCGAGATCTACGGTATATGCTTATTCACCACTATACAAGGTAAGTGGTTCTTTTGCTGTACCACAGTGTGGGTCTGTAAAAGCAATTTAAGCTGCATGATATTGTAAAATGTATTAAAAACATTTTATTAACACTAATAGTAGATATAATTACATTTTTTTGTGATTTTTTAAATTTTTTGATCAATAATAATACCAACAATAAACAATTAAAAAGCTACAAATAATAAAACTAATACGTAAAATCCAATCTCAACCAGTAAATATATAACTCTTCCCCCATCCCGGCATGAAATCCAAGCAACAAACCAAGATTAACTAAACCAAAACCCCTACTCCTTCCAACCTGACCTACTCAAGCTAATTCATCACTGTTATTTTGAAATATGACTCTCTGATACAAAAATATATCAAAAACAACACTGTGGTAACAGACTGTTCAATGAAGTGACTAGACAAATTAGAAATACTCTGACTTTCAAACCAGCTAAACAAGTCTCATATGCATCTGAATGTTACATTATGTTTATTTTTTCATACTTGTTACCAAATGTGGCCTGTATTTATTTGTGTTTTCTGCATGCTGTTTCTTTACAAAATAGTCATTTCTTTAAATGTATATTTTTTAAGTCTTATATGTGTGAACAATCATGACAAATATGATATTGTGACTAATGAAAACCTTTTCTGAATCTTAAACTGCTTGAAATAATTTATCAGTTCAGGTTTCTGAAGTTAGAAATGTTTTCTTTTCTATAGTATAGAAGTCTTGAAATGATGCCTACATTGTGTAATTAATTTATTTTAGCATTTGTAAATGTCAAGGCTGCAGCTTATTACTTTCCATAATTTGACTACTTAAATTATTTTCTACAGGCATACCCTTTCAAAAAGAATCAGATCTGGAAGGAAGCAAGGATCGATATACCTCCTCTTTTAAGAGGCTTAACTTGGGCTGCACTTCTTGGCATTGAGGTGGGAGTATAATAAAATATGAAATTATTTTTGACAGCATGCCTGGCATAAATGGAAAGAATAACCTTAGTGAAGTTGGACTTTAGCAAATGATAACACTGAGAATGAGTAGAATACATGAACTATAGTTTAACATATTTTTATAAGGAAAATGTGCTTAATAAGATAAACTTTACTGATTTTATGTTTGCTAAAAAAATGTCAATATTTGTGAATTACACACAGGAATATTTGCTTAGGGACATTAAATTGTGTATGCTTTTAATCTGTCAATTGTATATATTAGGTGGTGTTTTTTTTACATTTTTCTTAAATCTGTAATAGTACATGTTAAAAATGTGTTGTACTCAACATGGTTGCAAAATAGCAATCTTAAGATAATACACTACTGCTACAGAAACTGAAAGCTTAAAATACCACTTTAAAGTTTCTTTTTAAAGTCTTTTTGAATTTATATAAATGTTACTCCCTTTTATACTGAAATCACACTTTTATCAAGACTGCACATTTTTAGAGGATTGGGTTAGTACCTAAAATTCTATACATTAAAATGATGTGGGTTTGTACCTAAAATTCTATACATTAAAATGATGTACCATAGAGGTGAAATACAAATAGTTTTTGAGATGTGCAATTGAAACTATTGAATATGTAATTATTATACAACATACAACTATTGTAATGACATATCAAGAATGACAATGGGCACCCTTTTAAACGACCAACACAAATAATAATTAAAAACTTGTATATAGTGTCTGAGCACCCATGAGTGAAATTTTAAGGAAGAAGTACACCCACCATACTGGATCCTATCCGGAAAGCTAAGACTACAATGCACAGCCTAACCTTATTCTCTTTGGTGGCTCCAAAATGGTCTAAAATAAACGTGACTTATTCACTAAGCACACATTATGGAGTTACCCTCATGATAATCTTTTGGTTTGCTTTCCATCTTTTTTTGTTTGAATACTGGTTAAGGAAAAATATATACAAGTCAATTATAATTAAGGCAAAAGAAGTATGTTAAATTAGCAGCACTAATTATAAAATGGCTTCTACGAAAATCTGTAGCCCTACAGGATTTGATTGTGACACTCTTGACATATGTGAGATATTTGAATGTTTCCTGAATGAATACTGATATTAGGTTTCCTGAATGTATATTCATTATTTATTTAAGTTGAATCTTTTTCTGTGTAATGCCTTGATCTTTAAAAAATATCAGTTATTTATTTATCAATATTACTGCAAATTCACTGCAAAATAAGAATACATTCTCTTGCCCTACGACCTTAGAAAAGGTTGTCATTTTCATTTAAAAATCCTCAGTTTCCTGTCAAACTTCTGTGTTTTATTATGATACAATGTCAGAGTGTTCAGTTTAATTTCTTCTGTTTTTTTTTTTTCCCCTCAGGGTGACATCCAAGCTAAGTATGATGCTATTGATAAGGACACTCCTATACCAACTGATAGACAGGTTTGTTTTTCTCCTTTTTTAAAATAATATGATGAACTTCTTAAAAAAAAAAAAAGAAAATTAAGTATATTTAATATTCTAGCTGTAATCATATCCAGAATGGAAATTCTTATACTTCTTATACTGAAATTGGAGTACAAAAAATGTATGTACATTGACCATTTTTCAAAATTTTGCAAGACAAAATACAATATTAAGCACCCCAGTCTTTGCCAAACACTATTTTACTGTAACATAACACCTGCTTAATTCAATTTATGTCATATTCTTTGTGGTGCAAAAGGACTACAGTACATCCGGAAAGTATTCACAGCACATCACTTTTTCCACATTTTGTTATGTTACAGCCTTATTCCAAAATGGATTAAATTAATTTTTTTCCTCAGAATTCTACACACAACACTCCATAATGACAACGTGAAAAAAGTTTACTTGAGGTTTTTGCAAATTTATTACAAATAAAAAATCTGCGAAATCACATGTACATAAATATTCACAGCCTTTGCCATGAAGCTCAAAATTGAGCTCAGGTGCATCCTGTTTCCCCTGATCATCCTTGAGATGTTTCTGCAGCTTAATTGGAGTCCACCTGTGGTAAATTCAGTTGATTGGACATGATTTGGAAAGGCACACATCTGTCTATATAAGGTCCCACAGTTAACAGTTGATGTCAGAGCACAAACCAAGCATGAAGTCAAAGGAATTGCCTGTAGACCACCGAGACAGGATTGTCTCGAGGCACAAATCTGGGGAAGGTTACAGAAAAATTTCTGCTGGTTTGAAGGTCCCAATGAGCACAGTGGCCTCCATCATCCATAAGTGGAAGAAGTTCGAAACCACCAGGACTCATCTTAGAGCTGGCCGGCCATCTAAACTGAGCGATCGGGGGAGAAGGGCCTTAGTCAGGGAGGTGACCAAGAACCCGATGGTCACTCTGTCAGAGGTCTAGAGGTCCTCTGTGGAGAGAGGAGAACCTACCAGAAGGACAACCATCTCTGCAGCAATCCACCAATCAGGCCTGTATGGTAGAGTGGCCAGACGGAAGCCACTCCTTAGTAAAGGCACATGGCAGCCCGCCTGGAGTTTGCCAAAAGGCACCTGAAGGACTCTCGGACCATGAGAAACAAAATTCTCTGGTCTGATGAGACAATGGTTGAACTCTTTGGTGTGAATGCCAGGCGTCACATTTGGGGGAAACCTGGCACCATCCCTACAGTGAAGCATGGTGATGGCAGCATCATGCTGTGGGGATGTTTTTCAGCGGCAGGAACTGGGAGACTAATCAGGATAAAGGGAAAGATGACTGCAGCAATGTACAGAGACATCCTGGGTGAAAACCTGCTCCAGTGCGCTCTTGACCTCAGACTGGGGCGACGGTTCATCTTTTAGCAGGACAACAACACTAAGCACACAGCCAAGATATCAAAGGAGTGGCTTCAGGACAACTCTGTGAATGTCTTTGAGTGGCCCAGCCAGAGCCCAGATTTGAATCTGATTGAAAATCTCTGGAGATTTTAAAATGACTGTGCACGGACACTTCCCATCCAACCTGATGGAGCTAGAGAGGTGCTGCAAAGAGGAATGGGCAAAACTGGCAAAGGATAGGTGTGCCAAGCTTGTGGCATCATATTCAAAAAGACTTGAGGCTGTAATTGCTGCCAAAGGTGCATCGACAATGTATTGAGCAAAGGCTGTGAATACTTACAGTGGTGTGAAAAACTATTTGCCCCCTTCCTGATTTCTTATTCTTTTGCATGTTTGTCACACAAAATGTTTCTGATCATCAAACACATTTAACCATTAGTCAAATGTAACACAAGTAAACACAAAATGCAGTTTTTAAATGATGGTTTTTATAATTTAGGGAGAAAAATAAAATCCAAACCTACATGGCCCTGTGTGAAAAAGTAATTGTCTCCTGAACCTAATAACTGGTTGGGCCACCCTTAGCAGCAATAACTGCAATCAAGCGTTTGCGATAACTTGCAATGAGTCTTTTACAGCGCTCTGGAGGAAGTTTGGCCCACTCATCTTTGCAGAATTGTTGTAATTCAGCTTTATTTGAGGGTTTTCTAGCAGGAACCACCATTTTAAGGTCATGCCATAGCATCTCAATTGGATTCAGGTCAGGACTTTGACTAGGCCACTCCAAAGTCTTCATTTTGTTTTCTTCAGCCATTCAGAGGTGGATTTGCTGGTGTGTTTTGGGTCATTGTCCTGTTGCAGCACCCAAGATCACTTCAGCTTGAGTTGACGAACAGATGGCCGGACATTCTCCTTCAGGATTTTTTGGTAGACAGTAGAATTCATGGTTCCATCTATCACAGCAAGCCTTCCAGGTTCTGAAGCAGCAGAACAACCCCAGACCATCACACTACCACCACCATATTTTACTGTTGGTATGATGTTCTTTTTCTGAAATGCTGTGTTCCTTTTACGCCAGATGTAACGGGACATTTGCCTTCCAAAAAGTTCAACTTTTGTCTCATCAGTCCACAAGGTATTTTCCCAAAAGTCTTGGCAATCATTGAGATGTTTCTTAGCAAAATTGAGACGAGCCCTAATGTTCTTTTTGCTTACCAGTGGTTTGCGTCTTGGAAATCTGCCATGCAGGCCGTTTTTGCCCAGTCTCTTTCTTATGGTGGAGTCGTGAACACTGACCTTAATTGAGGCAAGTGAGGCCTGCAGTTCTTTAGACATTGTCCTGGGGTCTTTTGTGACCTCTTGGATGAGTCGTCTCTGCGCTCTTGGGGTAATTTTGGTTGGCCGGCCACTCCTGGGAAGGTTTACCACTGTTCCATGTTTTTGCCATTTGTGGATAATGGCTCTCACTGTGGTTCGCTGGAGTCCCAAAGCTTTAGAAATGGCTTTATAACCTTTACCAGACTGATAGATCTCAATTACTTCTGTTCTCATTTGTTCCTGAATTTCTTTGGGTCTTGGCATGATGTCTAGCTTTTGAGGTGCTTTTGGTCTACTTCTCTGTGTCAGGCAGCTCCTTTTTAAGTGATTTCTTGATTGAAACAGGTGTGACAGTAATCTGGCCTGGGGGTGGCTACGGAAATTGAACTCAGGTGTGATACACCACAGTTAGGTTATTTTTTAACAAGGGGCAATTACTTTTTCACACGGGCCATGTAGGTTTGGATTTTTTCTCCTAAATAATAAAACCATCATTTAAAAACTGCATTTTGTGTTTACTTGTGTTATATTTGACTAATGGTTAAATGTGTTTGATGATCAGAAACATTTTGTGTGACAAACATGCAAAAGAGTAAGAAATCAGGAAGGGGGCAAATAGTTTTTCACACCACTGTACATGTGATTTCTCTTTTTTTTTATTTTTAAGAAATTTGCAAAAACCTTAAGTAAACTTTTTTCACATTGTCATTATGGGGTGTTGTGTGTAGAATTCTGAGGAAAAAATGAATTTAATCCATTTTGGAATAAGGCTTTAACACAACAAAATGTGGAAAAAGTGATGCACTGTGAATACTTTCCGGATGCACTGTAATATATGCTGTATTTATTATAGATAATATATTAGAACTAAAATCTAAACTTGACAAAGTAAACTAGTAAAAGTATGGCAATTATAGATAAAGCAGATATTTTTTATTTTAATAATGTATAATTTCTACCGGTAGCTTCTGAATAACAATGTGGACCTAAGTAATTAATTTGAATTGATTTGTATGTGCGTGCTCTGTGGTGGGCTGGCACTCTGCCAAGGGTTTGTTTCCTGCCTTGCGCCTTGTGTTGGCTGGGATTGGCTCCAGCAGACCCCCTTGATCCTGTAGTTGGGATATAGCGGGTTGGATAATGGATGGATGGATGATTTTTTTTTCATTGTTTATACTTATATTATGTAGAATATGTCCATTCTAATACTACTTTTGTTGCTATATAATTTATCTTCTGTGGTACTGTACTGGTTCTTTAATTTTTATCTGTCATGTTTTACTATTTCTTAGATTGAAGTGGATATTCCAAGATGTCACCAGTATGATGAACTACTTTCATCTCCTGAAGGTCATGTGAAATTCCGACGAGTGTTAAAAGCATGGGTAGTATCTCATCCAGATCTGGTATACTGGCAAGGCGAGTCTATATCAATTAAAATTTTTGCCTGCTTTTACACAGTATTGCTTGACAGTGGAATTTTAAAAGCTGCATCAGTTTTCAAATTGTATAACTTAAGATTTTCTGTGGTTCATTCAGATGTATCTAGACCCAGGCTGCTTATAAATAATCCATCCATCCATCCTCTTCCACTTATCCAAGATCGGGTCGGCCTCCATTTTTTATCTTTCGAAACTCTGTAAGATATTATGTCATTATCAAAAGCTATATGATGTTTAGACATAAGGTCAACATACTATACATACCAAACATTCATTTTAGTTTTAATTAGTTATGTTTTGTTTATGAAGTGCAATAATATTGCTTCAAAATCATTTTGTTAATATGTCTGAAGCATTTTCCCGTTAAACAAGTAATAAAGCATTATGCATTTTTGTTGCAATTTAGTGCAATTTCTGTTCCTGCCAAAGTGCATAACCTGGGGGCTTCCTGATTGCGTCTGTGTAATCAAATAGAAAAGTGAAGGATGATATTGTATTTAATTTACAGTTATATTGATCTATTTGATAAGAACACCCACAACATTAAATGTGTCTAGCCTAGCTTTGTTAGTGACTATTGATTTCGTTTTAGTAATTGGTATTTATATCATTTTTGTGTACAACTTTATGTAGCATGTTGTTACTCAAAACTGCAGTAAGCAAATGGTATATACAACCACTCTGTCACTCTGGTCAGTTTAGTCTCGTCAAATTTTCTCTCAATATGTTTTTCTATTATGAGAGATAACATAAAAACTATTTCAATAGGCAGCCAGGCCAGGACCGGAATTATAATTCAGGTACTGAAAAGTTTTGTGCCACTGTGATTCCTGCTTTTTGAAATTGATTATTCTATTGTAGTACTTTCTGTTCTGTTCACAAATATATTTGATTATGAAGTTTTTCTCAGTTGCATGTTTTATTTTCTCCTGAGTTCAAACAATAGTGTTACTGTCTTGATCCTGATTAACTATGTTTTTTACAGCTTTCTTTTCTCTAATTTTTTTAATCAAAGTTGATTATTCTAAGGAACAGGCTCAATTACTAATATATCTTACATGGGAGCTGATGATATTATTCTGCCTAACACCCAACAGATGTTACAACAAAACTGGTTTTAAAAACATCATTAGAAAAATAACTCCCTTCTATATATCCCATTCCTGACCTGGTCATTCCAGTTAAGTACAACAAGGAACCAATGTTTATCCTGGCAACATCGGTCACAAGACAAGAGCCAGTCCTAAATGGAGTGCATTTCCATCACAGGGCGCTCTTGTTCTGAAACCAACATCCATTTAAACTAAATCAGTTTTGTGTCACCAGTTACCCAAATGTGTATAGTATGTCTTTGGTAATCTGAAATATATATTAAATTTACAGAGACAATGATTGGGTTGCACTAACCATTGTGCTACTGTGCTGCCCTAGATAAATGCAACTGCTTTTAATATCAAATGCTAAAAATATAATAACAAAATATATTGTAAAAGCCAATATAGCAGTAAATGCTAATTATCAGTTCAGACTTATTTTAAGTCCACAACCTAGTTGGAGAAATAACAAAACCAAATATGTGTTGATAAGAGCAAAAGAAATGTAAAACTAATTAATTTTTGTCTTTCTAAGAGTTAACATACCATACTCAAACCTCTGCAACTCACCATGACTAAAGTTTATAAAATTAGCATTGTATTTGTATAATGTGATTATAGTAATAGATATCAAATACTTAATGTAAATTAATGTGCATTTTTGTTTTTTTTTGCTAGGTCTTGATTCCTTGTGTGCTCCATTTTTGTACTTGAACTTTAACAATGAAGGTAAATATTACAGTTCCTTGAGCCTTATTATTCATCTAAAGTGGTACAGCCTTTTTTGCAGACATACATGTGATTATGACCACTTTGCAAATAAGTATCAATTACTTTTGTCATTTGTTTTACAGTATTTTTAAATGTATTTAGTAGGACAGACCTAAAATTTAAGACACTGCAGAAAAAAAAACGATTATGCTAATTTGTGAACAGTTCAGTATATTAACTGTTAGTTTAAATGGAACAGTATGTAGTATGTTTTGTATTTGTTTGTTTGTTTTTTTTTTAAAAACAAAGGAGCACCCAGTTTGAAAAAAGGAATTGAATGGAAATAATTGTGATTTTAGGGACACTGGTAATGTAATCACATTAGAAAATACGGCTATGGGAAATGCAAGTAAAATCAAACAATGTTGTTATGACCAGACAGTAAAATATACATTAGTGCATTATTGTTCTCCAAGGGAAAATATAGGCAATACAGAGGCACAAAGATTTTACAAGAAATAAATTCCCAGTACCTGAATAAGCACAGATTTGTTAAATGGAGAAATTATACTATAAATGATATTGCTTTTATTACAACCAGAAGTTGCATTTTTTCTGCCAAAGTCATTACCATTCTGGCCATTTTAGATGCAGACTGTTATGATTATTGCCAGAGTGGAGAGGAAAAAACAATAAAAACCTGGGCAGAAAATTTATTGAAAAGGAAAAATTCAAAGTTTTAGCAGAAGAATTAATGCCTAAAATCATTTTCCAAAAGCAAGATAAAAACAAAGCAAATGTCAAAAAGACAAACAAAATGGTTACCAGACTGCCAAACATACAAAGCTCATCAAGGACATACAGTAGATGGAATCCAATGCCAGTCAGCTTGGTGAGAAAGACTGAAGACCTTTTTACAGTACTTAAGGTGCCGCAAAGATTACTAATTATAACACCTTGAGCCTAATGTCTAATTAGTAGCCTTGCTCACCACTGTCAAAAACAATAAATTGCATAATCATAGAAATACTAGGGGGCTTTGCCCCCTGCTTGTTTTCCTCACCAAACCCCCTGGCCTGCGCTAGGCAGCAGCCACTTCTCATCTCTGACGCTCGTGTACGTGGATTTCACTTTCACCAAATAATAAATCTTTTAATTCTCGTGGCTATGCTTCTTCATTGGGAAGAAACACTACTTTTCCCCGATGGCAACACGAATTAGATGATCTACAAGTCTCCGACTTAAACTTTAAATCTGAACAATATATTTGATCTCTTTTCACTGTTCCGTTATTTCACCGAGTAATAATTTCTGTTTGTTTGAGCTAATGCGATCTTTACTGTCATTATTTTGAGACTTTTGAATTTTCGTGCTTCCATTATCTCTAACCTGCTCTGCATGTGTACTGTGCCAAAGTTTTTGAATTCTTTACAATGTTCTACTTTGTCATCTACTCTTTGTTTTTTTTATTTCCAGCACCTGGTGTAGTTAAATCTCTTGGCACAAAGTCTTGTCTCGCGGGACATGAAAGTATCTCTCTGAAAAAGTCACGTTTTGTCACAGGCTAAAAAGTCTCATCTTGTCCCAGGATTTTTTTTATTATAATAGAGAGATACAAAAAAATAATGAAACTGACATAAGAGATTAACAAAAGGTAATTTACAAAACAACTAACCTATAAGAAAAGACAATTAATCAAAATCCTAGGTAAAACATAATAACAACAATAAAGCACATAAGATAAAGAAAAAAAATAAACAAAACTCAAGGGTGAGTTAATAGATTCATAGACCACCCTGCAGTAGCTGAGGTTGAACCTTATCCCAAACAAAAAGCATCTTTTTTAAACCTTCCAGACTCTCCTCTGAAGTAAGAAGTTGTTTGGAGACTGACCTGTGTCTGGCCAATTTGTTGCAAATTTGGGGGAAATTTTTTTATAATTAACATAATAATAATGAAATATTTAGAAACTCTGGTATTGTTATATAATTATTTTTGTTCAAATATTCCAAATCGTTATTTCTACATGGGCCTGGGACTGTAAGGTCATATGGCAAATCTTTATTGACCCACTATAATAAGACTAAAATTAGAAACTCTGGTGATTCAGCGTTGCTGTGACATTTGTTCGAATTTTATCAACTTTTTAACTAACAATTCCAAAGTATTATATACTTTTATTTTTAGCACAAACTCAGCTATAATAATATGCAAGCAATGATTTAGGATAGTATTTAGATTCTAAATTGCTCCAAAAGGACAAATATTTTAAGTAGTGAATCTCAGCATGTATAAGAATTTTGTGAAAACATGTACTAGACCATTGTGGTGAAGCTTCTTGATTACTAAAGTGTGTTCTTGAAGGTCTTGAGTACCTGAGAATGTAAAAAAATATGTCAGGTAATCCCACTCAGAAAGTCAGAAAAGTTGCTAAATATTCTTATTGTCACAAATTATTTTCATTAAAAACTGACAATGGGTGGAGTAGTGTTGTCTCTCTGTTAAATATACATATTAGGGGTGATCTGGTTATACCTATATCGGGTAATAAACCTGCCTAGGCTGATCATGAAAATAAAGCATAGATACAGCGTTGGATTGCAATAGGTGTTTTCAGAGCAAGAAAGGAGAACAGAACAAGCATATAGCATAAGTTTGTTAAAAAGTATAGTGGGACTGTGAGAGAAAGAGATGGCAATTTTTCCAAATGTAAACTCCATAAAGAAATAAAATGCATACAATGTAAATATATAAAATAATACAAATGATTGTAGCCATTCAGAGTGTGGTATAAGCTCAATATCAAAATATTACTTGCCTCATGATAGATGTGTTTTATTTGTTGCATAGTTGCATTACACTATGGATTCAGAACTTTCTTTTAAACCGTTCACAGACAGTTTTTTTCAATAGTCATTCATTCAAACACAGGAAGTCCGCAGGGATGTGTCTTATCACCATTACTGTTTACTCTGTACACAAGTGACTTGAGACAGAACAATGACTGCAGCTCCATTATTAAGTGTGCAGATGATACCATGCTCATAGGATGCATATCTGGGGAGGATGAAGGCCACTATCTTAATCAAGTGGACTGAACTCTGAATGTAAAAAAGACCAAAGAAATGATATTTAATTTTAAGAGACAGAAATCTGTATGTTCACCTATTGTAGTTCTGGGAGAGGAGGTAAAAATAGCGACTGAATATAAATACCTAGGAACTTACCTAGATAACAATCTTAACTGGAATACAAATATAAAAAAAATTATTCTCTAAATGCAACCAGCGCTTATTTCTACTCCATAATCTCAAACTATTTAAAGAAGACAAGGACCTCATGTTGTCCTTCTATCGCAGTATGATCCAGTCTGTGATCACTTTCAGTTTCATTGCCTGGTTTAATAGTCTGACAAACCAAAACTCAAAAAAGCTCCAGCAGATTACGAAGTATGCAGCTAAAGTTATTGGGGCTGATGTAGATGATTTGACTAGTGTGTGTCAGATGGCAATATTAAAGAAACTCAACTGATGACAGTCATCCATTACATGTAGAACTAAAGTTCAGTAAATCAGGAAGGATAGTCGCTTTGAAAACCCACGCTCCAGAAACTCCTTTCTTCCTAGTGCCACACAACTTTTCAATAATTATTATCAAACTGCCTTACATTATTAACCTTTCTTGTTTCTATTTGTCTGTTTTATTTCATTCTGTCTGTTATTAGATGCAACTGAGAAGGCAAATTTCATGTTTTCTTGTGTAAACATGACTAAACAAAGAAACCTTAAACCTTAGTAGAAAAGAGAGCAGTTCATTTATTTTGAATTCAGTGTAGAAGAGGGTATGCACAAAATTAATTAATCCGATAATAAAATAAAAAAAAACATTGTAGCTTTTCCTTGTGTGCTACATCACGTCAGTATAAAATTTGTACTTGTGTCGTGAGACATTTACTTTGTTCACTGCTTCATGAGTGCTTGGTTCACTACTTTGCACATTCTCCTGTTCACTTCACTCTTGCATGTTTTGTTAGAAAGTGGAGCAATCCAAGCTGTCTAAAAACCTTGGAAACAGTTACTTCCTTTGAAGTCAGTGTGGAAAGGTGAATAACTTTTCACTATGTGCTAATTTCACCATTCAAGTATTAAAGTTTTTGTGTTGGGATTGTCTAATTTGAATAAACATCAATTTAAGTAAATTATGCTTTTCCGAAACGTGATCAGCATGTGTGAAAGACTAAGAAGAACAGCAAGTCTTATTACTTTGTCCTGGTTGGAAAAGACCACTGCAAAAACATATGTGGAATAATAGGCTTGTGGTGAGTGTGAAAAAATGTCTTGTGGTAATTGGAGAATCTACTTACTTACAGAATAGATAAGGAAAATTTTATCATACATATCTTAGGCTTATGAATTGCTTCACCTGGGCCATTTCATTTCCATCTGAACTCAGAAGTTGTATGGCAACTTCTTTTAAAGCACATGCCAATCTCTTATTTGCCACTGTGTACTTCTGAAATTTGACAATTGAAATCCTCTTGGTATCTCTGCCATAGGACTATCCCATAAACTGTCTTGTTTATTAATAACTTCTGCCCTAAGGGTTTTTGGCTTAATTACACCTAAGTTACATACCAAAAAATAAACTGCTGTTATTGTGCTTATGTAATAAAGTAGATGCAAATAGTTGAAGAGTAGTTAGTATAACACTCCAAATTTTTAACAGATTTTTTTTATGAATAAAATCCTTTGTGTCACACCAATATCAACTAAATAAAACACAAAAATATTACATGTTTTAGGAATTTCTCTCATAAAAACTGGATTTTACGGTACATAGCTAAGATATTTTATGATCCTCAACCCTGCAATCAATTTTCTTTTCTTGTGCCTCAGTCTGTCAGCTGTCATATCCCTTAGTATTGTAAAATTATACTGTTTGGCACAAGGTGTCCCTCTTTTTGGAAACATTTATTCTTTTATTTGTGAAACTTACATTACATTTGAAGGGAATATTTCTACTTCAATTTGAAGGATTCCACTGGTTGTTTTTACTGATAGTAATAAGAGATACCAATTGTTATTTTTACTGAGAGATATTTAATTCTCTTTTGTGATTATTTATCTTTACAGCAAGAGTACTCTCTTTATAAACTACTTAAAACATATAAAAAATAAGGATAATTCATTACAATCTTATAATACATCAGTATATTATTAATTTGGAATCCAGCCTGAATAGGTTGCCATTTCAATAATGAAGGCATATGTGTATGTTGTAAAACTGATACATGGCACTTCATTTCATTGAAAGTATTCGAAGAAAAAGAGGGTATTTTTAAGTCAGGTTAACTTTGATCAGTTATATAACTTACACTATTTAATAAACAGTACAGCAAATGTAATTGTCAAATTGTAGCTTTATCTTTTTAGCCTGTTGCCCATCTGGCATTGCACTTGACTCTCAGTGTTTGGATGGAGGAATTATCAAACAACTGGAAAGATGCAAATTTGATTGTAGTCAACAAGGAGGGAATAAAAGTAAATGGCAGTAATTAGGCTTTATGTATATCCTCTGTAATGTAATAACATTTAATTTTAATTTAAATATAGTTAATGTCTATGTACTGCATGCAAAGCAAAGTTCTAAGTATTTGCTATTGCTTATTTAAAATAGAAGATGATATATAAAGCATACCTGTTATCCTTTTTTTTAAATGGCAAGTGAGTAACCCATATCTATAGTAAGATCAAGAATTGTTTAGATTTTGTAAGTAAAGCTATAAATTATTCAATTTAATTTTATAAAATGTAAAGTTATGTCTGTTGCACACTAATTTTGAACATAGTATAGTTAGAAAGTAACACAATGACAGATTCAGACTTTGGCATTTTAATGTTATGTCAAAGAGTACTTAGGGCTTTAAATGTTAAATTGTGGTACACACACTTGTTAGCCATAATTGCTGGGTGTGCAAGCATTGACTTCTCTCTCTCTTTATATGATTGTGCTGAGAAAATAATCAGTAATTTGCTTTTGTTTTACATTGTTTCTCCTCAGCTTTGGCATATGCATGTATGTCATCTTTTATTCCAAAATACCTTTATAACTTCTTTCTGAAAGACAACTCACATGTAATTCAAGGTAAGTAGGAGTTTTCACAGTATCTATGCACTAGAACATAAATGCAGTATAGAGCGGGATATTCAGATAATCTTGGTTTATTTCTGACAGAAATTAGGCAGAACTAATTTTATCAAATGCACCTGGCTGTCTTCTTAGACTTGGTTCATCTACCCTTTTTTTTTCTGCATAAAGTCAATGTTGTAGATGCTGCATAAATGCACTTAGCTTCTGTGAGGATAGCTGAATATTCGTGCTTTTTATTTTTGCTTTTAATTTTTAAGCAATATTTATTATGCATAACTCTTATTAATTATTTTTTTACTTTGGAGTCCCAATTTTTTGTATTAAAAATGTGCTTCATAAACTTATTCATTCTTGCAGCCATCTTGTGAGAATGGGGGCATAATTTCATGTTTATAATTCCAATGTAATTTTTTTTTTTCTTTTCAATTTTTGTTTTCATTCACATTTAAAGTACAGAATGTGTTCCGTTTTAAGGGCATGTAAAAAGGAAATGATTTTTTACCACATATACACTTTAGAGGACTGTATCTTTCTCCATTATATTTATTTATCTAATTTTTAAGTGTTTTTAAAATCTCAAATAGCACCTTTTTTGAGAAAGACATTTTGGTTTATTTTACTGTGCCACATAATCCAAATTTACATTAAGCAACATGATTTAAGTCAACTGAACAAAATCAAGCTGAAATTGCACAAGAACATATTGTATTTATTTTTATATTTTTAACAACACCTACAGATGTGAACCTATTTCATTGTATCCAATGACTAGGAGGCAAAACAATTTTTTGTTTCTATAACACCAAGAAATCATGATACAGTATATCAGTCTCCATAGTCACAGTCTTAAAATCCAATAAAGATCATACAGTATCCATGCTGTAGTGTATTGATAAATTGTTAACAAACTGTAACCACCGGGGACTGTGGGACTCCTAAACCCCAAGCTGCAATCACAGTAATGCACAACATAGTTCTGGGTTTAAATAAAAGATTTTAATTTATTTGCAACATCTTTTCAATAAACACCCATGCAAAGATCAATAACCAATACACACAATTCTATCAATTTCTTCCTGCTTCCTTCCTCCAAGAGTGTTGCCCAATGCTGCCCTACTCTGACTCCGAGATGTGAGGCTGCAGGCTCCTTTTCAGGTATAACTCAGGAGTGTTTCTGGTCTCACAGCACAGCATGTCAGGAGCACTTCTGTGTCATGTGGAAACCAATGTTTTCATCCCCTGACAATGCCCTCTGGTTGCACCCAAGAACGCTAACTGGGCTGCACTTCAATTCCCAAGCATTACTACAGGATTGGGATCAGCTTTGAGGAATACTTCCATCTTCTGTGTAAGGGTATGAACTGTTCCTGTAATCCACATTCTTCTAGTTCATTAATTACAAGTGATCCCACCCAGGATGAAGATTATAAAGCATTCCAGGCCGGTTTGTGACTCTAGTCCAGCAGTCCTTCAGTTATGCTGTCTAGTCTGGGCAAGAATTCCATCTTCATCCTGGTCGGGATGCCTGTCTGACCTTCATTGGCCACTTACAAGACATAACATCAAAACAATTTACTTTTCACAGTGACCTTTTAAGAAAATGATTTTTTTCCCCAAATATTACCATTTCATCATCACTTAGTGCCGCACGGCCATTACAGTTAATTGCAATGTCATACGTTAAGTAAGGGCTTTATATCACACGCACTGCATATCATGTTGAAAGAAATTAGTATCTTTCTTATTTGTCTGCCATTCACTTACTGAAAGCAGATGAGACATAGAAGGGTCATCTGCGTAATATAATTATATAGCATCCATGTTTAATTTAACTAAAAAATGAAAGCAGAGCATGCTGTATGAATGTTATATTGTTAGTAAGAAATGTTATTCTAATTCTTTTACTCTCTAACATTCAGAGCACTATATCAGTTTGAATATTCACAACTATCTGTGTTATTTTAAGCTTATAAAGATAATCTCTGAAACTGAAAATTGTTACTTTGGTCTTTTGTGTATTCAAGAATATACTTTTGAGTCTAGTATATGCAATCTTCACTTTTTCTCTAACTTTCAGTTATAGAATTGGCACCCACCAGATTATCCATGTTTATTGACTACTTCCTACTCTCCTTTCCTTATTTTGGTGGTTGGAGATTGTTTATTTACCATACTTAAGGGGAATAAAACCACACAACTCTTAAAAAAATTGCCACTTAACTATTTAATATATTTATTAAATTAAAAGTAAATAAAACAGGTGGTAAAGAATAAATTACCAAAAAAAGCAAAAATGAAAATAAAATATTTTATTAATCACTTGTTAAAGTAAACAGCTGGCACCCCACTGCAGTAAACACTTCATTGGAAAAAATAAGAAAACATCATGCTTCTTCTTTTTTCACAAAGCTAAGGCATCAGTAGATACCACCCTTGGTTGGCATGTTAACTTGCCTTATCAAGTTAAATAATTTAGGTAAATAAGAGATAGTTAAGTGACTGTTTATATGTTTGGCATTTAAAGTTTTATATTTCCATGGAACAATGTAAGATGCACTTCTTTCCATGTGCTATGTGTTTTTTATTTTTCCATTTATTACACAAACTGTAATGAATGATACCTCCTTGTGCATTCTGTTGTTTGATAGACTCTGTTAAAGCATATGTGATGCTTTCTGATGCTGTTTAATTCAACTGTTTTTGATAGTATTATAAATAGCTCCTTAAGATTGTTAGTATCTGTTTTATTATATTCAGTTTATTAGCATAATTGCATAACAAGTTTACCTCATGTAAATAATATAATCAGGATATGTTACACTTATTTTCATTCTTGTTTTAATAGAACTCCATTGTCAGGTTAAGTGAGTTGTCCAAGATCAAATGCAGAGTCAAAAACAGAAACTGAACTAGCAATCTTTTCTTTCAAAGTTCAATGTCATAGCCACTCAATTATAGATACCCTTACTAGCGTAAGCCTTTAATCCTAATTTGGTTGCTTGCTTTCTCTGTTCCTACTTTTTAATCAGCTTATTATAGATTTATCTAGATTTCAAACTAATTTGAATATCTTTACTGGTCAATTATATTAATTGTATTGTTGTACATTCATTAGAACAGAGTAGTTTTCTTGGGAATTTTGCACCCAAGGTTTGTGATATTCACCACTGTTTCAAAGTACATATGTTGTTCTTGTTAAATACTTGTGTTGTGATAATGGACACTCACTCAGTGTACATACGTTGTTCTTCCTATGCACCTTTGTTGTGTTCTATTTATTTTAAAAGGAACATTATTTAAATGTCTGTTATCAGTGCTTCTAGGATATGTGGACATTAGCCCAGTTGAATTTTGCCCTGTGTTCAGGTAGTCCAGTCTGACTCTGGATTACATGATAACAAAAAAAATACTGAATCATGGAGTACTGTATCATTACAGTGTGGGTTCTTGAAAGATTAGTCTAGAATAGTAGCTTGAGATTTACTGTAATGTTTATTTTTTGATTCCAGAGTACCTAACAGTGTTTTCACAAATGATAGCCTTCCATGACCCAGAGCTGAGCAACCATCTAAATGAGATTGGCTTCATACCAGATGTAAGTAATTCAGTACCTCCTTTTGTGATATCCAGTTTAGCATTTCATGCAATAAACCATGGTGATTGCAAAAGTATTGATCAGGTTTCTGTTTTGGCAACATTTAAAGGACTGAACACTTTCACTTTCCTGACAAATAATTAGACATATTTCAATGCTACGTCTAATATAATATTTAGAAAGGAAGAAGCAAAAATGATTTAATGTTTGTTAATAAATTATGCCATGAGAGCTCAGTTAGGTATCAGTCAACTTTAATTTCTCCAGTTTCATTTTCAGGAATAATCAGTGTGCCTATCGTTGATCCATCTCCATGGCGGACATTTTAAGTTTACAGCTGAAGCATTGTGTTGCATAAAGAAAGAATCACTGCAAGAGTAGTGATGAAAAAGTTGTTGGACTTAGTTATGTATATTTAAAACACACTTTCTTTGCAAGAATTAACTTATTGTAGTATGTTCCAGTAACAATTAAGTCATAGATTTACATTTGGTTTGAGTTAGTACTGAGCTGACAAGCATCTTGAGTTCCCTTGTATATAAAAAAGAGAAAATCAGCTTTTTTTCAGAGATTCAAAAATGTAGACTTGAACATGATGAGCTTCCATTGGTGTTATCCTTCAGAATGCTTTTTTTGAATGTCAGCAGAGGAATGCATTCATTTTTATTGTCTATATGCCCAGGAGAACATTGCATTTAAATGGAAGTCGATTATTTTGTACGTCTTTGTAGATTGTGTTTAGATAAGTCTTTGTTAGTTGACTAAAAGTTTAATTTATACAGTTGGGTCCATAAATATTTGGACAGAGACAACTTTTTTCTAATTTTGGTTCCGTACATTACCAAAATGAATTTTAAATGAAACAACTCAGATACAGTTGAAGTGCAGACTTTCAGCTTTAATTCAGTGGGGTGAACAAAACGATTGCATAAAAATGTGAGGCAACTAAAACATTTTTTAACACAATCCCTTCATTTCAGGGGCTCAAAAGTAATTGGACAAATTAAATAACTGGAAATAAAATGTTCATTTCTAATACTTGGTTGAAAACCCTTTGCTGGCAATGACAGCCTGAAGTCTTGAACTCATGGACATCACCAGATGCTGGGTTTCCTCCTTTTTTAATTCTCTGCTGGGACTTTACTGCAGTGGCTTTCAGTTGCTGTTTGTTTGTGGGCCTTTCTGTCTGGAGTTTAGTCTTCAACAAGTGAAATGCATGCTCAATTGGGTTAAGATCAGGTGACTGACTTGGCCATTCAAGAATTTTCCACTTCTTTGCTTTAATAAACTCCTGGTTTGCTTTGGCTGTGTTTTGGGTCATTGTCCATCTGTATCATGAAACGCCGCCCAATCAATTTTGACTGCATTTTTCTGGATATGAGCAGACAGTATGTCTCTGAACACCTCAGAATTCATTCAGCTGCTTCTGTCCTGTGTCACATCATCAATAAACACTAGTGTCCCAGTGCCACTGGCAGCCATGCACGCCCAAGTCATCACACTGCCTCCACCGTGTTTTACATTTGATGTGGTATGCTTTGGATAATGAGCTGTTCCACGCCTTCTCCATACTTTTTTCTTGCTATCATTCTGGTAGAGGTTGATCTTAGTTTCATCTGTCCAAAGAATGTTTTTCCAGAACTGTGCTGGCTTTTTTAGATGTTCTTTAGCAAAGTCCAATCTAGCCTTTCTATTCTTGAGGCTTATGAGTGGCTTGAGAGCTCCTTTGACTGCATGTTGTCTGTTTACAGCAAAATCTTCCACATGCAAGCACCACACCTCAAATCAAGTCCAGGCCTTTAATCTGCTTAATTGATAATGACAAAACGATGGACTTACCAACACCTGCCAATGAAACAGCCTTTGAGTCAATTGTCCAATTACTTTTGAGCCCCTGAAATAAAGGGATTGTGTTAAAAAATGCTTTAGTTGCCTCAAATTTTTATGCAATCGTTTTGTTCACCCCACTGAATTAAAGCTGAAAGTCTGCACTTCAACTGCATCTGAATTGTTTCATTTAAAATTCATTGTGGTAATGTACAGAACTAAAATTAGAAAAAAGTTGTCTCTGTCCAAATACAGTGAACCCTCGTTTATCACGGTTAATCCGTTCCAGACTCTACCGTGATAAATGAATTTTCGCGAAGTAGGATTCTTTATTTATAAATTGAATATTTTCGCAGTTTGAGTATAGAAAACCTGTTTACGACCTTCTAAATAAGTTTTTTTAACATTATTAGAGCCCTCTAGACATGAAATAACACCCTTTAGTCACCATTACACTCTTATTACCCAATATATTAGAAAAAATAAGAGAAAATAAGACATATTAGACGTTACAAATATCATATTACTAGGCACACTCGCCTTTTATCCTCAATTTTTGTGCACTCCATGTGTACATCAGGCATGTAAGTGTAGGGAATGAGAACATCAAAGTGCCCATTCATAACATCTCCCGAAAACCTAAGTTTTTTTTTATCCCCTCAAGTGCCTGTCCAAAGTCGTACAATGTCAGCCCGAATCTGTACTGCTAAAGACGGAGTTTCATGCACTAAATAAGCTATAGATGAGAATAAGCAAGCACCATCTCCCCTGATATTTACTACGCGGTGAGGCATTTGTACTCCATCAACATTAATTATTTCCAGAGACATAATTTTGTCTATTTTTCCAGCGCATCGCGCACAAAAGCAAGGGAACAGTGACAGCACCAGAACTCTGCTCACATCGCGTCGCTTCATACCTCAAGCCGCAAGTAGTAAGCCTGTAATAAGCGGAATACCGCTACGCTTTGCACTCACGGGAGGGAAGGACAATCTGTACTATACATTTAATTGCACACAACCACTAACCTATGAAAGCACGACCTCAGTAGGAGAATCTTCAGAGGTGGTGCAGTATCTTCAGCAGGTGCGTAGGTGAGTAGGCAGTGGTAGTCTGGGTGCGCGGCTGAAGAACATCTTGATAGGCAGTTGCTGGCGCTGTCTTTTCATATGCGTGAGGAGGCTTTTGTAGGGTATTGCCATCTTTAATCATATCCAAGAGTTTCACCTTCTCCTGGATAGTAAGCATCTTCCTCCGGCGCTTAGTTTTATTGTCAGAAGGCTTAGAAAAAGCAGCACGTTTAGGAGCCATCGTAGGGCTTAGATAAAAGTTCTCAGAAAGCGCATGCGTAGTGACGTAAGCGTGTATGAGAAAAAAATCGCGATAGAGTGAAGCCGCGAAAGTCGAAGCGTGATATAGCGAGGGATCACTGTATTTATGGACCTAACTGTATAACTTTAGAGGGAATGTAATTCACTGATGATTAGAATACATGCTTTCAGCATACTTTCTTACTTATGTGTTATACAGCTCTCCATTACTGTTTTCTGTGATTAGATAGATAGATAGATAGATAGATACTTTATTAGTGTGTTAGGATAATATATTGATGCATGGAATATATTTTAAAATGAGAATTTGTTCTGTAGTATTTTATCTTCTTAAAACTATAAAAGAAAATTTAGTGAAAAAGGTAATATTCAACTCTGTGTTACACTTGGAAGTTACAGCACACATTAGACTTGCCTACAAATGTTTTAGCCAAATATACTAAATTTTTAAAACATCTACAGCTTTTGCTGCATTTATGTTTTACTGTATATTATGTGAAACCAAGAACATTATTGTCCCACATGTAAAATGTAAACAAAAAAAAGTATGATTTGGATTTTAAAGGTTGCTTGTTAAAGGATATGTTAATGTCCTTCGTATGTTGGCACTGCACAGCATTTAATAATTTTTTCTTTTAAAGTTTTTAATTCTAATAACACTTAATATAATTATGAAGATGAGTCCATTAAATTAACCATTTACTTTATTCATTTATAGCATGTCATAGAGAAGCTGGAGGGTCTTCCAGTAGTGCTGGAAGCCAGTATTACTGCCACACTGCCATTACTGTATTTCATTTATTTTTTTGCCAGTTTTTTCTAACATTTGTCCTTGAAATATAATACAAATGTGTCCATTCATTATTTAAAAAGTGATGGATAAACTAGAGGTTCTTGTTTTTGATGTGAATGTATTTTGTGTATCTAAGCGAGTTTTTATAAGAGTCCTCTAGATGGCAGTGTTACCAATTGTTTTTGTGACCAACTCTGGTTCATCTGTTTCAATGTTTTTCTTTTTTAGCTATATGCCATTCCTTGGTTCCTTACCATGTTCACACGTGAGTATCATTTAATTAAACAGACCAATTCCTACTTGTTTTATATTATGCAGCACTAGTTTATTTTTCTTGCTTATTAACTTTTAATGATACATATGTTTTCATGTGCCTAGCTTATAACGTATGATTTGCTAAATAATGGTTCACAGAAATTCACTGTTAAATTTAACTATTCTGAAGTCATTATATTTTCTTAACAGGCATGTTCTTCCATCTTTCTTTCTTCTGCATAGCCAGATGATACTCTGTCCTAATAGTTCAACAGTTCCTCTTCCCAAACACCGTATTTTCTGCCATCTTAACTGTAATAGTAATTTTTGGAGCCATAAACATACATACATAATGAATGATTCAAATGTATAAAAATGCCACTCCTATCTCTGGGTATTACTGAATATAACTGTTTAACTTTTTGTACTCTATCCTTATTTTTTAGAGACTTTAACATTCTGATATTTTGCTATATTGTGCTGATGTTTCTGCACATGTAAAATCTCTGTGAATTTGTTAGGTTGCACTTAGTCTTTTCACTTCAATCTGTCTCAGGACCGAGTTAAGTATTTTCAGGAGAGTTGGATTGTGAGAGAAAACAACCAGGATTGTACTTAATAAACTGAACATAGCAAAACTGGCAATTTGGAACATTCTAAAATAGACAATATCAGTTACAAACAACTTGGCCAGCAGGACTTCGGCCAGCAGGACTTCAGCCACCGTGAAAAACCTTACACTGTTCCAGTGTGGTGATGAGGTGTCACCCACTGCACTCGTGTCCCAATCCAGGTGGATCATTGTGCAGTACATACTCCTAACTCCCCTCTCAGCAGGAAAAAGCAATTGCAGTCTATAATAAAAAATAACTGCTTAAGTAACTCAAATATGATTGTCACTTAAATCAGTTAAACAGATGATGCCAATACAGGACAGTTCTAAAGGCCACATGATAACATGCATGGAAGTATTATATCACTGCTTCTAGAAGTACTCATTCTCTTTATCCTCCATGTTGTGCATTTGCTTATTCACTTCAGAGACACTGAGGCCTGTGTTTGCAGTATTATGAGAAATGCAAAACTCAGCACTTGTGCCAGTCAATCGCAGGACACACTCAATGATAATACTGTGTATAATATTTTTTTTAATTTTCAAACTGATTAGTCCTGTTCAGAATCATGGTAGGGCCATTGCTAACACTTATCATGTAGCAGGCAGAAAAAAACCCTGCAAAAGTTTGCAAGTCCATTTTAGTATTCATCCACATACACATACAAATACATTCACATGGGGTCAGCTTAGAGCTGCTGCTTAGATTAACCTGTATTTTTTGAGATTGTGGAAGGAGAATTGGAGTACCACGAGAAACCACAAGGAGAACATGCAAACTGAAGTTTTGAGTTAGTGAATCAGCAGTGCTAGACACTGAACCTTTTTAACACTTACAAAGTGAGCCTCGTTGTTTAAATCTAGTCAAGCATGCTTTTGACTTACCATAAAAGTGACTAAAATCAAGATTCCCCATGCTTCAAACCAAGTAAATAAAAATGTCATCAAAAAGCATTTGTCAAAAAAAAAGAAACTAAGGATTTACAGATGTTAGGTCTCATGTGTTGTGGAGTACCTAAAATGGGGAATAAAACACAAACATATTCTGTATTGTGAAATGTTATTATTTGTTGTTATAACTTGAAATAATAATATTCTGTTTACTGTATCTTTTCTTTTAAAACACATTTTTAAAACAATAAAACAGTTTTGACATAATTCTCCTAAAACATATATCTAGGGTACTTAGTGGAGTATACATTGTAGCCTTATGTTTCTGTAGGTTACTTTAAGAAACCCTGATTTTTTTTTTTTCCTCACCGTCTAAAGGAACTGGCCAGCCTGGTATGGGTATATAAGTAATTTTGGTGCTGTGTCTTGTAATAGAGATGCATAACATCAAATGTTGTGTATTATACATGTAAGAATAGGCACTGGTTCCCCACACTGCTGAACTTAATTTAAAAAATATTAAGAACATGAATGGCATGGTGAACAGAAACATAGACTGTATGTGTATAGAAAATAAAACAGAAAAATGAAGAGCAGAGTTGGAACCTCCAGCAGCTGCATACCTACAGTAATAACTCATTTAACTCATTAGTATCCTGTAGAAAGCATTTTTTCACCTCAGGAAGGCTGTTAAGTGATACATCCACCATGAAAGCTCATGTCATTTCTGTGAAAAATTGGTGTCAGCAAGATAGTTATTATATAAATGTCAAATACACTTTTTCATTCCTAGATGATCTGAAACAGTTTCATATATTTTGCTTCCCTAGAATATGGTTCAGCTCAGCTGTCTTCCACCTACACAGCATGTTGAAAAAACACAATGGAATTTCCTCCAAAATAAGATTTTGAAGTTAGGTGAATGTATTAAACCTTTTTTCATTCCACATTGGTTAGTTAGATTATATGTTCTGTTTTTATTATCTATAAAGGGAGCTTTATTAAATTTAGTGCACCTGTGACAAAAGTAAACTTTCACTAAATACACAGTAAGGGGGAGCTTTACAAAATAAAACAGAAATTCTATCAATTGATAAAAGATATGTTGTTACTCAAGCAAATTAAACTACAGTACATGTTATGACAGAAAAAGGTTTGGGGATGTCCATCCTGTATACTGATAAAGCAGGCAGCAAAACAAAAAAAAAGCTGGAGTCAGGGAGGCTGGAAAAGGAAGTTATGTTTGTAAAGATGGGTTCTGGACCAGATAGGATGTCTTTAGACAGTGCAGGAAGTGACTTCATCAGTGGGTGATCAAAGGTGGTGCTACTTGGAGGTATGGTTCTCACTCGGTCTGCAGAGGGAAAAAAGGGGAGAGTAGCAGAGGGCAGTGTCAACCCCTGGTCCGGCTGGGAAATGACACTATTTGAGCCTGTAAACCAACTCCCACGTGCATGTGTCTGACAATGTTAAAAATAGCACAATTAAAAAGTTGCAAGTAATTGTAACCACAACCATGTAGCTTGAGAAAATACTAATAAATTGCCTTCATTACATTTGATCTACTGTATATTCAAATGTGCAAAAGTGCACCTTGCATTTAATTTTGTAATATTTTTTTGACCTATTAAGATATTATGGAATGCTTCATATAATTTAATCAGGTATATTAATTAACTCCATTGTTATATAATATAATCCTCTAAATATTATCTTAAGCACTTACCATTTTGGTTTCTTAGTGATTTCCACATTTTATTCATAAGGACTTAGAAGCCTGCCTCTACAGTCTTTATCTTCCAAGATGCACAACCCCAAATTGCAGTCATACTTGACCAAGTAAAAGAGCAGAGAATTCTAAGATCTTACTGGGAAGGTGTGAATGATAGTGGAACTTGATGAGAGTTCTCAGATGTTTTGCAGTCTATTATAATGGTCATCAATTTAACTCCTTACAAAAAATTTTCATCATATCTTGTGTATCATTCTCTCTAGGTATTATGTTACCAGCATCTATATTTTATGTTGTTATATTGAATGCTTATGAATACAGTGATTCACAAAAGAATATAGAGGCTGCACAAAATTATCCTACAAAGAAACAATCATTTCAACCACATGATATAGCAAAAATTCAAAAACACTCCATCTTATTACTGCTGTTCATTCACACCTGAATACATTAAAAACTTAGTGTGCTTACTTTAATTGAAAGGTAAAACAAAAGCAAAACATGGTTTACTTTTTTAATAAAAATTATTCAGTAAACTTATATGAAGTGTTAAAAGTCTTTGAAGGTGGCTGAACTGCATATTTTTATTTGCTTTGATCTTACAGAAACTAATGGTGAGCACTACAAGTCTGGTGGACAGATTTCACACTGTAAAATGTCTTGAAAATCAATAAAGACATATGCACAAGAATCTGACACTTGACACTTTTTGTTAGAGTCAGCTTACATATTTTTTGCATTTCTAGTTATGATCTTTACTTTTTCTTTCATACTGTAGGTGTTTTATTGTTCGGAGTAATTCTATTTGGCTGTTAGCATCTTGTCCTTCTAGGCGTCACATACATTTTCCAAGATGTTCAGCTATAAATTCCCTCTAAGGTTGTCTGTATCTAGCAAGGGATCAGAAAATAAAACAAGCTTTTGCTGTTACATCGCCTGAATGAAATCGGCAAATAGCTAAGAAAATATATATATATATATATATATATATACTGCTCAAAAATTAAAGGAACACTTTTTAATGAGAGTATAGCATCAAGTCAATGAAATTTCTGGGATACTGATCTGGTCAGTTAAGTAGTAGCAGAGGTTGTTATCAGTTTCAGCTGCTTTGGTGTTAATGAAATTAACAACAGGTGCAGTAGAGGGGCAACAATGAGATGGACCCCCAAAACAGGAATAGTTTAACAGGTGGAGGCCACTGACATTTTTCCCTCCTCATCTTTTCTGACTGTTTTTCACTAGTTTCACATTTGGCTACAGTCAGTGTCACTACTGGTACCATGAGGTGATACCTGGACCCTACAGAAGTTGCACAGGTAGTCCAACTTCTCCAGAATGGCACATCAATATATACCATTGCCAGAAGGTTTGCTCTGTCTTCTAAGACAGTCTCAAGGGCATGGAGGAGATTCCAGGAGACAAGCAGTTACTGTAGAAGAGCTAGACAGGGCCATGGAAGGTTCTTAATCCATTAGCAGGACCGGTATCTGCTCCTTTGGGAAAAGCAGAACAGGATGAGCACTGTCAGAGCCCTACAAAATGACCTCCAACAAGCCACTGGTGTGAATATCTCTGACCAAACAACCAGAAAGACTTCATGAGGGTGACCCAAGGGCCCCATGTCCTCTAATGGGCCCTGAGCTCACTGCCCAGCAGCATGCAGCTCGATTGGCATTCGCCATAGAATATCAGAATTGGCAGATGCACCACTGGTGCCCTGTGCTTTTCACAGATGAGAGAAGGTTCACCCTGAGCACGTGACAGAAGTGAAAGGGTCTGGAGAAGCCATGGAGAACATTATGCTGCCTGTAACATCATTCAGCATGAGCACTTTGGTGGTGGGTTAATGATTGCCGGGGGTGGCATATCCATGGAGGGTCACACAGAACACTACAGGCTTGACAAAGGCACCTTAGCTGCCATTAGGTATCAGGATGAAATCCTTGGACCCATTGTCAGACCCTATGCTGGGGCAGTGGCTCCTGGTGCACGACAATTCCTGGCCTCATGTGGTGAGAGTATGCAGGCAGTTCCTGGAGGATGAAGGAATTGATACCATTGACTGGCCTCCACACTTTCCTGACCTAAATCCAATAGAACACCTTTGGGACATTATGTTTTGGTCCATCCAATGCCACCAGGTTGCACCTAAAACTTTCCAGGAGCTCAGTGATGCCCTGGTCGAGATCTGGGAGGAGATCTCCCACAACACCAGCTGTCATCTCATTAGGAGCATGCACCGATGTTGTCAGGCATGTATACAAGAACACAGGGGCCATACAAACTGCTGCGTACAATTTTGAGTTGCAGCAATTAAATTTTGGCAAAATGGACTAGCCTGCCACATAATTTTTTCACTTTGATTTTTGGGGCGTCTTTGAATTCAGGGCTCTGTAGGTTGATCATTTTCATTTCCATCAAACGATGTGGCATCCTTTCATTCCTAACACATTACCCAGTCTATATCAGTATAGATATCCAGGAGGATTTCTTTTTCCCATTGAGATCTGATGTGTTTTCAAAGTGTTCCTTTAATTTTTTTGAGCAGTTTATATACTAGCCATGTGCGCCCAACTACGTTGCGCGTGCTAAAGTTGTCTGTAAAGGGCTCCCTGTTTAAACACGGCTGCCAGTCGTGAACTGGGCCCTTCGTTGCACAGCATTATGATTTTTTATAAGGGAAACAAAATTACAAAAGAAAACCCTTGGACATTGATTCGATAGGAACAGCCTACTTGGAATCACTGTCCGAATAGTAATTATGTGGTGGTGTAGGAGCATTTCTGCTTCTGTCCGTTCACAGTCCGTCTCGTTTTCATGACGCTATCGTTTCCTCTCACGATGTCTTCTCAACCTTTCTTCAGTCTCGCAGGTTGCTTTGTGGCAATCCAAAGAGTAAGGCAATATACACGGAGCAATGGTTATAAATGGGGGACACATAGGTATCCAGGCTCATAGGTATCCAAGCATAAATAGGGATCACTTCACTGACGTGAGCAAGCCATGGTGCAACTGTGAGACGAGCAGCACTCGCCGGCTACAACACAATAATAATTTCCGGAACGTGCTATTATGTTGTCATTCATTTTACCCACTTTCTGTCTTTCATTCATATGTTACGTAGGCATGTACCTTTTATCATCGGCAATCTCATTCTTTAACCAGACCTCAGGAGCTAACCAGTGTAACACTGTCCACCAACCCTTTCGTTATTCTGGCACATTGTTGACATCCGTGAGTAACAACAATGTACTAAACTGGAAGGTGGTCTACGCATGCGTGGAATTCGCGGACAAACAAAGATCAAGATCTAAATGAAGATCTCTTTAGTTAATTTAAAGCACAACAATTTGTTTAGTTTGAATGTCTGTGTTTTGAGGGGTGACTGGAGTACTACAGTCTTCAGTAGTATAAGCCTGGAGGAGATTCTTAATGCAATGCCTATGTTTTAGCTGTCTCTCTACTGCCATCTAGTGCTTCTTCTTCTAATTCATTCGCGGACAAACAAAGATCAAGATCCAAATGAAGATTATATATAGAGATTCTTTCTATTTACCTTCCCAATTTTTTATATATACATACACACACTTCATATAATTCTGGAGCCAATTATTTCTCAGCTTTAATAAAAACAGTTAATTTCTAAGTCTGGCTTTAATTTCTTAAGAAATATGATCAGAGTACATGCGTATCACCTAATAGTTAACATTGCCGGTAAACTTTTATTCTTAGGCCACTAAAGTACCATGGCAGTGCTGATGAATTAGTTTACCATGTTCTATACTGGCATTCAGTCTGTTTTGACTACAGCATTGTGCCTGATACTGCCACAGGATTAAGCTGAATCAGGAAAAAGTCTAATGGATTGCTGAGAGGAATAATGGTAATTTATTCAGGTACTTGGTAATTAACATTAACAATAAAATATGTATAAAGCAAATATTTTTAAGAGCTATGATAAAAAAGAAAACTCTTTAAATTGTGGAATGAAATAAGATTATACTATGATGATCTAAACTATGTTGATGTAACGTTTCCTGATTTTTACTTTTCCCTGAAGAAATCCCAAATTTCCTAAGCTGTCTGAGATGGTAGAGTCTCTGCAAAAAACCAAACCAGGTTTATTAAAGGAAGAAACTTAGCTTCTAATCTTCAATGTTTGTTTAATATAATATACAAACCCATAAATTATAACACGCCAGAGATCTTATTATCTACAAAATGCAGAAAAAGCATTTCACGTGGTTGAATTGGACTGAATAGTAACCACATTGCACAGATTTGAGTTGGGCACAAATGTACAGGTGTTGGTCATAAAATTAGAATATCATGACAAAGTTGATTTATTTCAGTAATTCCATTCAAAAAGTGAAACCTGTATATTAGATTCATTCATTACACACAGACTGATGTATTTCAAATGTTTATTTCTTTTAATGTTGAGGATTATAACTGACTACTAATGAAAGTCCCAAATTCAGTATCTCGGAAAATTAGGATATCAATTAAGACCAATGCAAAAGAAGGATTTTTAGAAATGTTGGCCTACTGAAAGGTATGAACATGAAAATTTTGAGCGTGTACAGCACTCAATATTTAGTTGGGGCTCCATTGGCCTGAATTACTGCAGCAATGCAGTGTGGCATGGAGTCTATCATTCTGTGGCACTACTCAGGTGTTATGAGAGCCCGTGTTGCTCTGATAGTGGCCTTCAGCTCTTCTGAATTGTTGGGTCTGGCGTATTGCATCTTCCTCTTCACAGTACCCCATAGATTTTCTGTGGGGTTAAGGTCAGGTGAGTTTGCTGGCCAATCAAGAACAGGGATACCATGGTCCTTAAACCAGGTACTGGTAGCTTTGGCACTGTGTGCAGGTGCCAGGTCCTGTTGGAAAATGAAATCTGGAGCTCCATAAAGTTCTCCAGCAGCAGGAAGCATGAAGTGCTCTAAAACTTCCTGGTAGACGGCTGCGTTGACCTTGGACCTCAGAAAACACAATGGACCAACACCAGCAAATGACATGGCACCCCAAACAATCACTGACTGTGGAAACTTTACACTGGACCTCAAGCAACGTGGATTTTGTGCCTCTGCTTTCTTCCTCCAGACTCTGGGACCTTGATTTCCAAAGGAAATGACCAGCACCTGTATGTGCATGGATCAAACTACTTTAAACCAGTCCAGAAGATTCTGTTTCCACTAACAACATTATTTCAAACTACAACTTGCTACTCAACAAGGATGCCCCCTATCACGATTGCTCTTTGCAGTCACCATTGGGCCATAGGCTATTCACTTTCAAAATGTATCAGAGATAAAGGGGATGACCAGAGAAGGACTTGATACGGTACTGTATATATCAGATCCACAAACTTCTGCTCCCGCAGTCCTCAATGCACAAGCAGAGTTTAAAAATATATCTGGACCCAAAATAATTTGAATAAAATTGTGCCTTTTCCAATGAACTCTCTAGCACACAATATTGGCCTGGACAACATCTTATTTATTTTAGCAGATCACTTTAAATACTTAGGGGTAAACATCACAAGTACAGCATATCCAGAAAGTATTCACAGCGCATCACTTTTTCCACATTTTGTTATGTTACAGCCTTATTCCAAAATGGATTAAATTCATTTTTTTCCTCAGAATTCTACACACAACACCCCATAATAACTAAGTTTAATAATAAGTTTACTTGAGGTTTGTATAAATTTATTAAAAATAAAAAATTTGAGAAAGCACATCTACATAAGTATTCACAGCCTTTGCCATGAAGCTCAAAATTGAGCTCAGGTGAATCCTGTTTTCCATGATCATCCTTGAGATGTTTCTGCAGCTTAATTGGAGTCCACCTGTAGTAAATTCATTTGATTGGACATGATTTGGAAAGGCACACACGTGTCTATATAAGGTCCCACAGTTGACAGTTCATGTCAGAGCACAAACCAAGCATGAAGCTAAAGGAATTGTCTGTAGACCTCCGAGACAGGATTGTCTCGAGGCACAAATCTGAGGAAGGTTACAGAAAATGTTTTGCTGCTTTGAAGGTCCCGATGAGCACAGTGGCCTCCATCATCTGTAAGTGGAAGAAGTTCGAAACCATCAGGATTCTTCCTAGAGCTGGCCGGCCATCTAAACTGAGCGATCGGGGAGAAGGGTCTTAGTAAGGGAGGTGACCAACAACCCGATGGTCACTCTGTCAGAGCTCCAGAGGTCCTCTGTGAAGAGAGGAGAACCTTCCAGAAGGACAACCATCTCTGCAGAAATCCACCAATCAGGCCTGTATGGTAGAATGGCCAGATGGAAGCCACTCAAGTAAAAGGCACATAGCAGCCTGCCTGGAGTTTGCCAAAAGACACCTGAAGGACTCTCAGACCATGAGAAACAAAATTCTCTGGTCTGATGAGACAAAGATTAAACTCTTTGGTGTGAATGCCAGGCATCACGTTTGGAGGAAACCAGGCACCGCTCATCACCAGGCCAATCCGATCCCTACAGTGAAGCATGGTGGTGGCTGCATCATGCTGTGGGGATGTTTTTCAGCAACAGGAACTGGGAGACTAGTCAGGATAAAGGGAAAGATGACTGCAGCAATGTACAGAGACATCCTGAATGAAAACCTGCTCCAGAGCGCTCTTGACCTCAGACTGGGGCGACGGTTCATCCTTCAGCAGGACAACGACCCTAAGCACACAGCCAAGATATCAAAGGAGTGGCTTCAGGACAATTCTGTGAATGTCCTTGAGTGGCCCAGCAAGAGCCCAGACGTAAATCCGATTGAAAATCTCTGGAGAGATCTTAAAATGGCTGTGCACTGACGCTTCCCATCCAACCTGATGGAGTCTGAGAGGTGCTGCAAAGAGGAATGGGCGAAACTGGCCAAGGATAGGTGTGCCCAGCTTGTGGCATCATATTTAAAAAGACTTGGGGCTGTAATTGCTGCCAAAGGTGCATCGACAAAGTATTGAGCAAAGGCTGTGAATACATATGTACATGTGATTTCTCAGTTTTTTTATTTTTAATACATTTGCAAAAACCTCAAGTAAACTTTTTTCATGTTGTCATTATGGGGTGTTGTGTGTAGAATTCTGAGGAAAAAAATGAATTTAATCCATTTTGGAATAAGGCTGTACCATAACAAAATGTGGAAAAAGTGATGCACTGTGAATACTTTCCAGATGCACTGTAAATATAAAGATCCTTTTCAACAAAAATTTACTATATGCATGGTGTGATGGATGGTTGGCCATTTATCCCGGCCAATACCCCCACGCCGCCAGACGGAGCCCTCCCTGCTGCATGGAGGTGCCCCGAATGCCAGTAGGGAATTATGGACGTTGGAGTTTTCCTTTACAGCCCTGCTGGATACCATGGGGGCCACTAGAAGGCACTGCAGGGAGGAGCAGTGACTATTTTCCCTACGCCCCAGAAGTACACATGGACAAGGGGAATGACGTGCTTCCGGGGTAAAAAAGAAGGGTTTTTATTTGACCCGGAAGTGTTCCTAGTCAAGTGGACAGAGAGGGCAAAACTCTTCCTGGACAAGGACTATAAAAGACTGAAAGAGGCACCAGAGCGTTGAGCTGAGCTGGGTGGTAGGAGGACAACGCGTCTTGGAGTGTTGGAGAGTTTATTGTGGTTAGTATTATTGTATTGAATGAGTATTGTGGAGGAGAGAGTGCTTTGTGCACTGTGCTGTATTAATAAAGTCAACTTGTGGACTTTTATCTGGTGTCTGGCGTATTGGACAGGGGTTCAAGGGAGCGATACTGCCCCCTGTCTGTCACAATGGAAAAAATTAAACAAAATGTGAGCAGATGGTCTATATTCCGTCTTACATTAGCAGGGAGATTCAATACTGTCAAGATGAACATCCTTCCCGAGCGTCTTTTTGTATTTCAGAGCATCCCCGTATACATTGGTGATTCTAAATTGTCCCTAGTGTGTGCTTGGTGTGTGTGTGTGTGCACGCCCTGCGGTGGGCTGGTGCCCTGCCCGGGGTGTGTTTCCTGCCTTGCACCCTGTGTTGGCTGGGATTTGCTCCAACAGACCCCTGTGATCCCGGAGTTAGGATATAGTGGGTTGGATAATAGATTGATGGATGGACTTCTTCAAATGCACTGCTTTGTGACCCAGTGAATACAAATTGTCATCAATATACTAATAATCCAATTGTCCATCAATCACTTAGAATTTGGAACCAATGCAGGAAGCACTTTAAGATGGAGAAGCTTTTATCTGTTGCACCTCTACATGATAATCACCATTTTCTACTCACTCAAACCTGCATAGCTGTTAATACTTGGAAAATGTCTCGGATTAAAACATTTCGAGAACTTTATATAGATAATATCTTTGTATCGTATGAACAAGTACACTTCAAATTAACTTCCCATCAACACAATTTGTCTGTTCAATACTTTGAAATCAGAAACATTGCTAAAAGGAACCTGCCCAATTTTCCTCACATCCCACCCATTTCATTTCCAGAGGCAATATTGATTAGTCTTGAAGACTTGGACGGCATTTCAATAATATATAAAACATTTTAAAGGCTCTTCTTTTCAAAGATCCCAGGGTATGATGGGGAAATGATCTTTCACTTAACATTTCAGAAAAGGAGTGGAAGAGCACTCCAGCTGCACGTGTCCAAAGCATTCAATCAATCCTCTTAAAATCTTTTATCAAGCATATTTATCTCAATTAAAGTTGTCCAAAATGTATCCAGGACAAGATTCAACCTGTGAACTTTGCTAGCTCCAGCCTGACTGGGCCACATGTTTTGGGCATGCTCCAAATTATCATCATTCTGGACAAAAATCTTTGAATACCTATCAGACAGTCTTGGTGTCACAGTCATTCCTAACCCATTAAGAACTGTGTTTGGTGTACTCCCGAATGGGCTTAAAGTGGACGGACAAATTGATTGTAATTGCCTTTACTCCACTAACTAGACTTATCTTGCTCAACTGGAAGAATCCCAGCCTCCCTCTTATAAGTCAGTGGGTAGCAGATGTTCTATGCTATTTGAAATCGGGGCAAAAAATAAATTCTCATGTACAAGATATGTTCAAAACTTTTTTTTTTAAATATTGCAAGGTCTAATTAATTAAACCTTAGAATAAGCATTTATATCGGAGAAAAGGACATTCTCCTTTATTTATTTGTTGATTTGAAAAATTTGTTCATGGTGTTGCCGCTCCTTCTTTCTCTCAGGCAGGGGTTGAATTCTGTTTTATTAAGATCGACTTGATTGTATGGAATATTGTTTTCTTTAAATAAAATCAATAAAAGAAAATAATTTATAGCTTATCTGAAAATATACTACACTAAATATTTCAACACCTTCTGTACTTTTAGATACTAGCTACCTTATGAATTGTTTGTATATTTAATTGCTTTTTGAGAGCCTAACAGCGTACCATGTAGATATAAGGTTTTTGTACATGTCATGTACATAACTCCAAAATGGAAGATCATTAAGACAAAATATGTGCAGAAATCAGATCAAGTTTTGTACATTGCATTGAAACTTTGCTATTTTAATAGGGTACTGTTCATTTATAGTATGTTTATATGTGACTAGATATTAGTGTAAATTATGAATTACAAATATTTCCATTTTAAGCAGTTATTTAATAAAATATCAATGTATGGCAGATGCGTAAAGATGCAAGTAATATAGTATAATTTTGTGCATTGGGAGAAATTAGTATATTAATGACATGCCCAATTATAAATTGAAGTTTAAAAGTGCTGAGTTAAGTCATAAATTTTTGAATAGTAAAGAACTGTTGTGTTTTCGAGGAAAAAGTGGGCCTCATAGGAATTAAATAATTTGCTGACACTTTCATAAGACTAACATAGAAGAGTATGAAATTATTTAAAATAAATCATTAAACGCACACATTTTTATCAGTGATAATAGTTTCCAGATGTTCTAAAACGGAAGCACATAATCTGTTCAGCTGCCTCAGTCTGTATCAATTGGACAGTGTAAAATAGAGGAAGTGATTTTGTAGATAATGCCTGAAGACTCATAAGGGTTCAATATGTGCGTGAACTAAAAGTGGTAGATATAGGTAGAAGATGTTCTAGAAATCATTTCCTCTTAAATAGAAAAAAAGTTTTTGTATTTACTACTCAAATCCTCAATATTCATTTTAAAACAAATAGAAGGTTTGTGCTAAGTATGTCTTTAAAGTGCATTGTCCTCATGTTTATATTCTCTCTAGTAAAATTAAAATTATTTTTAAGAGAAGTAAGTGGTTATCTTTGGCTTGGTGGTTAAAGCTGCTGCCTCATATCATCAGCATGGTCACTGACTATGTAGAGCTTGATCAGTTTATAGTGTTTGTGTGAGTTTTTCAAAAGGATTCATTTTGTTCTCATATCTCAAACACTTTTAAACAAGCGTGGATTTGGTTGTTTACCCTCTGATGGACTGGCAGCTGTTTAGTTCCTATCTTGTACCTGTAATCATAGGAATAGGCTTTGGCCCCCAGCAAATAAATGAAATTAAAATAAAATTAAGAAAAAAACCAAAAAAAAAACGAGACACTATAAATTGGAGTGGTCCATCAGTAATAATTATATTACCCCACCTCCTGTTCTAAAACTAATCCCATCTGATTAAGGCTTTAAAATGTTTACAGTCCAGGTATTGTGTGCGATATTTTCAGAGATGTCTTCTGTGACTTTGGTTGTACCATTTTTATGTAGTTATTTGATCTTTTGGCAAATATAATTGTAAGCTGGACTCAATCTTAATGCCATTTCAATGAAAGAGGTGACAAAGTTGTTAACTTAGTGTGTAGTGTACAAGTGTGTATTTTGATCTATAGAGTTTGCTCATAAAGTTTTTGGTTGTGAATAAAACACCAGCTAGTACTTTTGACAGCTTTTGTTCTGATTAAGCAGTATTGTCATGTGTATGAAATAAAGTGCAATAATTGCTTTCATATAAAAAAGTGTGTGTGTTTTGCTGTATTTCTTTGTTTTTTTTATAGGAGTAAAATGACTAGTAGTTATTAAACCTTATTAGAATGATATAGCGTGCATCAACAAGTCTTTTCGCATGACCTTTGAGAGTCACAGCACTAATACTTTGTCTAACAAAATCAATGCACCTGGAGATTTTAGTTTGCTATATGGAATTTCATCATCAGAGGTGTAGATTTAATATAGGAGAAATACAGATAATTATTTTAATGATCCTGGATGAGGGAGGAATTTGGTGTGATCTCATCGGTGTGGATACTGTTCATACCATACTTTCTGCCAAGTCTTCTGTTGGCTGCCCTACAGTGCCACTGTCATTTGTGGCCTCCAGCTTCTCTTTCTGTTTGACTGCACACACTCTTGTCTGGCTTGTTTACTGTCTAGACTTTTCAAATTGGCAGCTACTTCTGACCCCTCACTTGAGGCAACAGAATTTGTCTCACTTTCTTCAACTCAGTGAGAGGATCAAACCCAGGATTTTAAGAAGGTTGGCCATATACTAAGATTAATGGACTTAGCATCTCTATAATGCTTGCAGGTAAATGCTCTTCATCTGTGTCTTCCCCTTCCACACTCCGGACCAGCTCCTCTCATGACCAGGTGCTAACCTCAGTGATTCTGCCACAATGCATTTCTTTTCTCCAGCTTCTACCCTGTTTATAATCTGCATTTTGGTTTCTAAAGATATTACTTTACATTTTCAAGATACGCTAGGAAAATAATTATTATATAATGAAAAAAAAATATATATATATATATATATATATATATATATATATATATATATATATATAGTCAATTTGTGTTGTGAGAAACTCAAAAGACATATATGTGAGAGGCTTGGGATCTCAGGTTGAACAGCCCTGCTTAATAACAGAAATTAGCCTAATTTGGCACAAACAGTAAATAAAACACAAAAGAAAGCAGTACTATGATACTCCATCTCCTTTGCTAATGAGTCCAACAGTGAGAACCTCCCTGTGTTGGCTCCTGTTTATATAGGTCCTATCCCAGAAGGGATGGGGCTTGGAAGATGCATTGAGGTGGGATTAAGCATCGTATCCCTGAGTTTGGTCAAAGCTGCAGAGGAAACTGAAGATGTACTTAGAGATGGCACACCCTCTTGCTTTAGACTAGTATTGATGGTTATACCTGAGCTTTCTGGACAGTCCTCCTGCATACATGTGTGACAATATAAAATAACTAAACCCTCGCATATACTGTAATAACTTTGCATTTCAGAGTATAGAATATATCAAAGACAGAAGACGACTATTCTTTGTAAGGAAATTGCACATTGACTCAAGAACTACTCTAGCAGACTGGTACTTGAATTTGCACATGTTATATAACATTTTATTGAGACTTTATTATTAAGGAGCTTTGCTTTCCAGAGATTTGAAACCTGAGGTAGTACTTTAAGCAAAAAATTAATGATACCTGAAACAAACTAACAAAAAGAAATAACATTAAACCACAAAAGCTTATTACAGATAAGAAAGCTCTTAAATAAAATCCTAAATATGACACCCTCTAGACATAAGCAAAAGTAAAAAGCAATACTTATGTAATTAGAATAATTAAACTATTAATCCTTGAAAACTGAATCACAACTCCAAAAGTATAACCTCTAAATCATGTCTTTTTGACAAGTTAAAGTCAAAAAATAGAATATCAAAACTACTGTAAACAAGAGGTAAATTCTTCTTGAATAATTTGGAAACTATTCAGGGAGCAGGGAGGTGCACAATGAGTACTGTAGCTGAGAGAAACAGGGATCTTTTGGAAGTCCCTTAAGGGACAACTGTTCTAATTGCTGCAGCACCAGAGCACCCAGACTTTGTATGAATAACTATTCTTTTTGGCACCCCATTAAAATGAAAATGATTAACAGTTACAGGAGGAAGGGACAAAGAAAATAGTCAAACACACAAAAAAGTTCACCAGAGTGTGTTCTGGGACAAAGCTTGAACAAGATTATAATATAAAATAGTGTACATTATTTACAAGATAAAGGCAAACTTGATAAGTTAAAGGATACCATTGTCAGGCATTAGTGCTTCAGAGTCATTTTCTTGGCTCTGGTAAGGTAATGAACAATTTTATTAATATGGATGTACTCTGAAAGCCACAGACAGACAATAAAGTTCTAACACTGAATCATGTTTTACTCTAGCTTATTTTAAACAGTAATGACATTTATAAGCTGTGCATTCATTGTGGCCCATGCAATGATTTGAATGTTTTCTACCTCTGAATGTGAAGTAGTTACCTCTTCATGGGTAATGGAAGGAAAACACAGGAGTCTCTCAAATGTAGACAACCAAGGGAAGAACTTTTTATTAAGAATTGAGGCTCAGAACAGTAGAGAAGTAAGCATTATACAGAAAAGAAATATTATGAACTATGTACAGTATTCACCCCCTCTCCCTTATGGTTGTGGGGCCCATTTACTGAGCTGTAGTAGTGTTTAAAATGACTTAGGGATGCTGTTGTCCCAGCTTGTCTTGGACCCTAGGACGCTTCTCCCTTCTCTGCTTCTATCTCCCTCCCTTTTAGCTTCTAGTGAAGTAATAGCTATGCCACACCTCAAGCTTTATAGAGCTTATTAACTACATCTTCCTTGAGTTTTGCTGAACTCTAGTCCATCGTGAAGACCACTCTTACACACACACACACCTCATATTCATATACATTGACAATTTGCAAGTATCAATTAACATAACCTAAATAGAAAATAAAAAACTTTTGTAATTAATTCCTTCTGTGTTTGATCATTTTGCAAGTAAACACATAGGATTGCACACAGTTCTTGATGTATAAACAAATAAATGTTGGTAGTCTGTTTTTGTCTGCTTCTTGTTTCTCTTTGCAATGCTGTTTAAATATTACATGAGTTGTTAATCAAGCAGGGTTTCCTCTTGGGGTTTTGTGCACGCTGTTATAAATATTTTATGACGATGTTTGTTTCAGTGAAGCATTGTTGTGGCACTGAGAAACTTTATTAGATGGACACCCTGATAATACCAGGACATTTTGATATTCTTCAGGTTTTTTTTTTTTTTTATCAGGATGCATAACCTGAATTGGGGCTAATGTGTCAATCTGATGTCCTGGCACCTTAGTAAATTATAGTGTAAATGAAACAGTCATGCCACAGGGTACTTTATTTATATCTACAGTATATATGCGTTTGTTTTCCTTGCTTGTATGTTATACTTTTAGGGTTAGGAAGGTCTTTTAAGTTACAGTGGTTTTTAACCATTTTGACAAATTGACCATATTTAGTCAGAGAATCTCTTTGTGGACCTTGGAGTTCTCTGTGGAGTTTCAAGAAGCTTGGTTTATTAATGCTTGATTAAAGGGCAGGGTTACCCTGTGGGTTTTTGACCAGCTTGATCAATTAGTTTTAGATATAAGAGTGGGTTGCCTTTGAGTTTACTGGTGTTTGGAGCTCTGTGGACCTTTGGCAATGTATAGCCAGGTTTTTACAGACCAACAGTAGCCAAAGATAATGTTAATATACTTGCCATGTCAGCCTTTTTGCGGACAGGGAAGACCTCTTAAAGCAGAAACGATGTGCTGATGAAAAGGTTTCCATGCACATTAAATTGGACTTGCAGATCCTATAATGTCTGCTTGCCCAGACACCTGTGCAAACAGCCTGTGACAGTAAGTAACTTTCCAGTCACGTATGCAGCCTGCTAGTGCATATAAGTTCATTAACTTATTTGGGGATCTGTTCGCTGTCAGTAACAGCTACCAAAGGTGAAAAAGAGGAAAATATGCAAAGTATAGAAGTTGCTATAACTGCTGTCAAGGTAAAATTGAAGCAGAAAAATTATTTGTAGTTTAAGTCGCACAGAATACCTTTCTGTTTTAAGATGGATAGGTTTGCAGATTCGCTAGTGTTTTTCAGTAGGAGATTTTTAAATTTCAGAACTTTATACAGGGCTATTTTCCTTGAAGAATAAGTGTTCCGCATTTCAACATAATTGGTCAACTGAGGGATGGATGAATGGCTGGACATACAAACAGACAATAGGTGCTTTGCGCATTATATGTAAATGCACATAATGATGGATAAATTGGACACTATAGGACAGTGGTATCACCTTATTAGATGAGCAAGAAAAATAAATAAAGAAACACTACATTAATTCTTTTATATGTGTAAGGCAAAGAGTACTAGTACTAACTGTACAACTTATGAGCAAAACAGAGTCACAATTACAAAGAGAATTACAAATGCTTAGCTAGGTGCTCAAACATTTATATGTAATTATAATATATATGTATATAAATGTTTACTCCACAGATGTGTTTCCTTTGCACAAGATTTTCCATCTATGGGACACACTCCTTCTGGGCAATTCATCTTTCCCATTTTGCATTGGTGTAGCCATTCTTCAGCAGTTGAGAGATCGCTTACTCGCTAATGGATTTAATGAATGCATTCTTCTGTTTTCTGATTTACCAGGTAGGATTATTATTTTTAGACTTGTTATTAATAGGCATTTCAATTGTATGTGATTCTGATTACAAATTCTATCAGACACTCTGTAATTTAAAGTATTGTTGCTGAAATTTTTTAATATTTTAATTATAATGTAATTGTGAGATAAATTTTACTTAAGCATTGGATAGTTTTTGCCAGTTGTGATATTAATTGTTCTAATTTCTAAAAAAAGAAGGGTTTCATCTAATCTTTTAAAATAATCAGTTTCATTATTTATTATTTTATTAGATGGACCACAGCCATTTGATTGTTTAGTAGTCTCCCCCACTCCTACACCATCTTTTGTTGTTAACTTTATTAGAATGATTTATATTCTTCTAAAGTTGTAAAAATTATTTTGCATGTATCCAGTTTGTTCCTAAATTTGTTATTGTCACAGATTGTTTTTTATGGATGTAGAGATTTAGGATTCTTAGTATTAAAGAGTGAAAGCAAGCTTTCAGTATTGGGAGAACTGCATCTCTAAGTCCAGAGCACGATCAGAGTGCAGTGGAACCTGCTCTCCTAGAAACTGTTTTGCTGAGGACTGAGCATTTTTTCAATTTGATTTGGAGTTATGGAGATATAGGCTGTTGGTATTCTGTTTATATACACTATACCAGAAAAGCCATTGCTCTTTCTGGAACAAGAATTTAGATGCTGAAATTCCCATCTTTCAAGTGATGACTGCTTCTCAGCCTACATACTACTCACTGTTTTGCTTGGCAAACTGGATCTCAACTGTCAGGTTCACAAAGAGAAGTGTGGTGGCTTCCTCCCATAACATTTTAGCTTAAGAGAGCAAATTTCAGAGGTTTTCAGTCATTTTGAAGAGTCAAAGCAGAGCTCCTGTGGGAGTTCCCTCAGAATTCTTTATTATACATTAACTTTATTATACAGATAAAACTTTAACTTCATTTAAATAATCTATATTATTAATAATGAAACATGTGAGGACACAGTGTTGCAGTGCTAACAAGGAGCTAGCTCCCTGTTCATGGATTGCTCCTGCCTCACGCTGTATTCTTGCTGGGGCTGGTGCGACACTGGAAGGACAGATGGATAGAATAATTAAACATGTACTACGAAGATATTTCAATGTTCCTTAAAAGTTGAAGAATTGCCGTTCTCAGCTTACAGATGGCTTTACATCTATTACAGAGCTGATTGGGTATTTGGAGAAAGAAAAGGAAGGACAAGAATTAGGGGTTAGTACGTTTGAAAGAGACAATACTGCTACAATAAATTATTTCATCAAAGGTCATGCACGGCGCAGCAAGCATCTTGCGTGAAGCATGAACAATCTCTGGACGAGGTGCCAGCTCGTCACTATTACTGCGCCACTGTGTTCCTATGTTTAGTACATGCTTTAACTCCTATCATCATGAAAATGATATCAAGTATACATTTCAGTATTTAAATTATTAAGAGAGCTGTAATATCATGAATATAATGGATTCTGTGTCTTGTCGGAGGAAGAGAAAACCCATTTAAGAAGCATGTGATTCACACACATAGAGCACATAGAAGAACACATACAAAACAAAGCATTTAACGTGCTACTTTAGTTACAATGAGAGTAAACTAGTAAATTTTTTTTTTTTTTTATTTATTTATTAATATTATTACAATCAATACATAGCAATCACGTTTTTACAAAAAAAAAAATTATACTAAGAACAGATCGATCCCCACCCTTGAGAGAGAGAGCAAGCCAAACGGTGTAAAATTTAAGGCTTTTAAAAATACCTAAATCAACAAATTCTCTGTGCTTTATAAAATCATTTCAAAATATTACTGATTAGATCCTGCCATGTTTTGAAAAAGTCTGCACAGATCCTCTAACTGAGTATTTGATTTTTTCCAATTTTAAATAATATAACACATCAGTTTCCCATTGACTTAAAGAGGAGAGTTTGGGTTCTTCCAGTTTATCAGAATAAGTCTGCGTGCCAAAAGTGTAGTGAATGCAATCACAATTTGTTTGTCTTTCTCCACTTTAAGACCCTCTGGAAGAACCCCAAACACAGCTGTTAATGGGTTAGGAGGGATTGTGAGTCCAAGACTGTCTGAGAGGTAATTAAAAATTTTTGTCCAGAATAATGTTAATTTGGTGCAGGCCCAGAACATGTGACCTAGTGAGGCTGGAGCTAATTTGCAGCGTTCACAGGTTGGATCATGTCCTGGAAACATTTTGGAGAGTTTTAGTCGAGACAGATGTGCTCGATATATAATTTTGAGTTGTATAATTGTATGCTTTGCGCATATGGAGCTTGAGTGAATTCTCTGCATTGCTACTTTCCACTCCTTTTCTGATATATTAATTGAGAGATCATTTTCCCAGTGTCCTCTTGGATCTTTGAAAGGAAGGGATTGTAAAAGGATTTTATATATTGTAGAGATGGAGTCTAACTCCTTGAAATTGAGCAATAATTTTTCCAGCGTGGATGAGGGTGCAAGATGAGGAAAATCTGGAAGGTTCTGTTTAACAAAGTTCCTGATTTGAAGATAGTGAAAGAAATTTGTAGCTGGAATGTTAAATTTGGAATGTAATTGTTCATAGGATGCAAAGACGTTGTCTATATAAAGATCTCTAAGCAAGTTAATTCCAAATTTTTCCAGATATTAAAACTGCACATGTTTGTGAGGGTTGAAAGAGGTGGTTCTTTTGCAGGGGTGCCACAGAAAGAAGCTTCTCCGTCTTAAAATGCTTTCTACATTGGTTCCAGATTCTAAGTGAGTGGAGCACAATTGGGTTATTAGTGTATTGCCGATAACGTGTGTTTATTGGTGCACAAAGCAAGGAATACAAAGAAGTACTGCAGGATTTTACTTCTATTGCGGTCCATGCCTGTGTATGTTCTTCTATTTGTGTCCAGGTTCTTATCGACTGTATATTTGCCCAGTAATAAAACTGGAAGTTAGGTAGAGCCATGCCGCCTTCTGCCTTTTGTCTTTGTAGGGTCGCTCTTTTGATGCGTGGATGTTTAGAATTCCAAATAAATGAGGTTATTGTTGAATCTAATTGCTTAAAGAACGATTTATTAATGTATATTGGTATGTTTTGAAATAAAAAGGAGCTTAGGAAGAATATTCATCTTAACAGTGTTAATTCTTCCAGCTAGTGTGAGATGAAGGGTTGACCATCTATGCAAGTCTTGTTTAATTTTTTCCATGCAGACGAAATTTTGTTGATAAAGAGCTTTATGTTTACTTGTGATGTTTACGAGGTATTTAAACTGTTCTGCAATGATAAAAGGAAGGGTGTCTAATCTAATATTATATGCTTGCGAATTCACGGAAAGAGTACACTTTTATTCAGATTAATTCTGAGACCAGAGAGCTTTTGAAATTCTGTGAGTGCTGCTAAGACTGCAGGCACAGAATTTTCTGGAATCCGATATATACAGTACCATGTCATCTGCATATAATGAGATTTTCTGTTCCAGTCCTTCTCTGCTAATCCCCTTTATCTGATCAGTATTTCGACAATGTATTGCCAGTGGTTCAATGGCAATTGCAAACAGCAGTGGTGACAAAGGGCATCCTTGTCTTGTGCCACGTTCTAGTTTAAAGTAGTCTGAGCAAATGTTATTGATGCAAACTGAAGCTTCTGGGTTAGTATACAGTAATTTAATCCATGCACAAATGTTCGGGCCAAACCCAAACTTCTCCAAAATAGTAAAAAGGTATTTCCATTCAATCATGTCGAATGCTTTTCTGCATCCAATGATAATAATATTTCTGGGGTGTTTGATTTAGTTGGTGAGTATATTACATTAAACAGGCGTCGAAGATTTGAAGATAAGTGTCGGCCCCTAATAAATCCAGTTTGGTCTTGTGATATTACTGAGGGAGCACTTTCTCCATCCTTCTAGCTATGATTTTAGAGAGTATTTTAACGTCGTTATTCAGAAGTGAAATTGGTCTGTATGATGCACATTGTAATAAGTCCTTATTTTGTTTTGGGAAGACAGTGATTAGTGCTTGGCGAAAGGTTTGTGGAAGAGATTGGTTATCTCTGGCTTCTGTAAATGTTGCTAATAGGAGGGAGCTAGCTGAGCGTAGAATTTTTTGTAAAACTCTGCAGGGTAGCCGTCAGGGCCTGCTGCTTTTCCACCTTGGAGTGACTTTATAGCATCCAGTAATTCTGATAATGACAGAGGTTTATCGAGCTCCTCCACACTAATAGCATCAATTTGTGGTATCTGTAATTTATCCAGAAATGCATTAGATTGTATATTGTCTTCTTTAAACTCAGTAGTATATAGGGATTTATAGTAGTCTCTAAAAGTGTACATTATATTTTTGTGTTCGATGATTTTATCTCCGTTTGTGTTAGTAATTACCGAGATTGCGTTGCGTACATCTTGCTTGTGGATTTGTTGCGCTAAAAGCTTATTAGCTTTCTCTCCATGTTCATAATAATGATGTCTGGATTTGTAAATTAGTTGTTCGGTTTCTTTAGTTGTCAAGAGGTTTAATTCTGAATGTAGAGCCTGCCTCCTCTTATGTAGAGTCTCACTTGGTAGTCTGGCATGTTCTTCATCTATTTTAGTAATTTCGCTTTTTATCTCTGCTACTTTCTTATCGGATTTATTTCTGTGGGAAAGATATGAGATAATCTGTCCTCTTAAGAAGGCCTTAAGAGTTTCCCAGAGTATTCCTGCAGAGATGTCAGGGGAATAAACTAGTAATTAAACGATTTTAAGATGAAGTTTATGATGTTCTACTTTAATGACAAAATAAACTACGTGATTAAAGTGGAAATTTCAGATTAAAGTTGACATTTCAAGCTTTTTTCCCCACTGTGTCCCTATTTTATTTTTCTTTTCTCTGTACCCTGATAAGCTTTCATATGATACTGAGATGGTGGGCTACAACTCACCTTTTTGCGGCGACTTTGATATCTGACAACTTATTTTATATTTTGGGTACTGTGCGACTTTGTGAACTTGAGCTTTCGAGTTTCTCCGACTGTCTATGTCACTCGATTGAGTTCCTTTTGTTGTTTATATCATCTGTTTAAACCAACAAGCAGTTACATTTCACACTGACTGGGATTTATGGAGTGAAAGAACATGGAAGTTGGCAAACGCACAGATTTATGCATCTAGATTTTTTTGTGCGTACGAACATTTCCACTTTTGTCCGTATGCCATGTTTTAGTGTGAATTCTACGTATGGCGTTAAGCATGAGGCCCCAGGTCTTTTCATCCTTTTTCTTGAACAGTAGTAGCACTGATTACATTCAGTTAGCATCAGGAAAATGCCCCTATATATGTATATTGTTATTTAATGTTTGATGCCATTTTTTAATCATTTGGCAGCCCTTGAACATGGATCAGCTGGGAATATTTCAGCTTTTAGTTGACACAAACAGCAATTTTGTAGGGGCCATGTATCCAAAATTCTTTTTCAATTATTTCATGATTGTTTTCTATGTGTATTTATTTGTGGTGATAAAAGAAGCTGTTAAAATAATTATGCGTAGCTATAACTTTTCCTTGACTCTGTTTGTTTTCAGTATTTTTCTGCTGATATTCTGTTTTAATCTATCCACATGATGAATTTGATATTCTTCTGAATGATTTTTCTCACCTCATTTAATAACTTATGAAAGCCATTATTTTCAAACTTCAAACTATTTTTTGATATATATAGTTTTGTGAATGCTACCGGTATATACACTAGAACAGGGTTTCTCAAATTCAATC